>NC_047574.1:29478583-29773583 GCF_011004845.1 Esox lucius | reverse complement strand
ATTTCCCTAAAGGAAAGACTTACACTTTTGAGGGTTATAATGGTCTGTCTGTGTTTGTAAATTGTCTTTTTCTCGCCATTATTATAGCAATATACTACCCATTACTTGTTCCCTGAAAATGCCTTTTTTTATAACTCTTAAATGTATACATTGTTTTTTTTTACCTCTGGCAGTTTATCGCTTAACCTTTGTACCATTTCAGCTTATTCACTGGACTTGAACTGCTTGAATTTCAATAAAAACTAAAACTTTTGACTGGCAGTGTACATCAGTATTTGCTTTTATATCTATCCCTCTCCCAACCGGCATAAACAAAACACACTGGGTGGAAATGTGAGTTTTTGTCAAATCTGTAATAACATTTTAGTGATCTGACATGTGTACTGCAAGTGCGTGTATACATTACCTGTACGTTGACGAAGCCCTTCGTGCTGTGCATCTCTCCAAGCATCGCTGATATCAGAGAGGATTTCCCAGAACCCACCACTCCCACCACCGCTACCAGTCTGCCGGGCTTAATGTCCAGTGACACACTGACATGCGCACACACAGACAACATACAATTCAATATTTAACAAAGCACAAATGCCAAACATTTACGGTATGTTCATTAAAACTTGACAAAGTATATTCAACAATCAGTTAACTGGTACTTACGGAATGTAATATTTTGGTCAGTAACTTTACAGGACATTATTCCTGGTGCACATACCATGGTATTGTCCTGCCAGGTTAGTGACCATTGAAAACACTAAAATTGTACTACAACACGACTTGTTATCAGTGCAGTGACGTTTTTATATGTAAAAAATTGGTGGGGCACAAACCATTTCAAAATATAGGATACATACCAGTGGAGCTACAAAACTCCCTCTTGCTCTTTAAGTGTTTTTTTAACACATCAACAAACAGCGTGGTTCCACAAAACACTTTTAACGACAAAGCGGCTAGCTTCTACCAGGTGTTGTACTACACATACTGGAGAGAGAGAGAGACCTTGTGCAATTGCTCTCCTTCTCTCTCACACACACAAACACGTAAAATTACCACTGTCACATTTACAAACCTAAATTAGGAATGCAACTCACGAACAGCAATGAGTTCAACACCACTGAAGGCCACAACGAAGCGGAAAGACAACTTTGTAGGGATACAGATCCATTCTATGACAACAACCTTAATAGACAAGAATGGACACTGACACTCATCACCATCTATATCAATAAATCCAGCACGAAAACATGACCAATGCACGGACCAGCACCACAAAGGCAGGATGACAAAATATGCTTTCAAGGCTATTTTATCAACCTGCTGAGGGCTCACTTGAAAAGAAAGGTGTCACGGTGGTTCTTCCTCTGGGCAAACTTTTCGATTACTTTGGGAATGAAGTCATGTAGCTGCTGAATCAGCTGGCTTGCGATGGACAACATGGCCAATGGGTTGAGTCACGGCTGTCCCATGGTATTGCGAGTGAAGGTTTTTACCCTCTTCAAGGTGGAAAAGTTCCTCTTTGACTCGGATGTCATCATAGGTGTTATGATCATTTTCAGCAGAGCAACGGTCTCTGCAAAAGCCTCCTCTAGGTTGTTCTCATGGATAGATCTTAACAGAGACAGGGCCGTCTTACCAGTGTGAAGCTCAGTGTGGCGGTACAGAGTGGTCAGCTAAGACTTCAACTTTTCCTAATTTCCTAGAGGCCATAGTTTCACCGCACAGTCAAGCTCAGAAGTAGGGAATGATAGGAACAATTTTGGGATGAGCGAGCTGTCAACCAGCTTGGCAGCGATCAGGTGGTCACTTTGTGAAAACCTCTGCTCCACCTGGGAGATGACTGTGTCGCATGCCTCCATCACCGGTGCTGTGTTGGTTACTTGTCGGCCTGGCTTGTCTGTTCCATCGTGAACGGTGGCAGCCCATTTATCAGTTTGCTTCAGCATATTCTGGACATTCTCCTTAAAACGGGTGAGCGCACTGCTAATCCCAGATGCACTGACGCTCCATTTTTGCAGAGTGTTATATAAAACATCAACATCTGGCATAAGGAAGAAGAAAAAAATCCAGCAGCTGCAGAAAGGCTCGTCCCCTGAGTTTTTAGACAGGCTGTATGCCTCACTTTTGGTGGCCTCATCCCATCCTGGTTGTGTGCGTTTGTCCTACATACACAGGAGCAGCGCAGTGCGGTTTTCCCAAACTGCATTGACAGTTCTACTTTTAAAGTTCTATCGTACAGCGGGTGGCCTTAGAATGCGCCTCTGTGTTGCCTCAGCAAGTGCCGTAAACACGTTTTGGAGCGTCAGAGAAAAAGGTGGCAAAAGCAGTTAAATCTGTAAAAACATCTTCAGGATGCTCATCCTTGCTGAACAAAGTTGCTGCAAGGTCAGGTTCAGCTGGTGAGCATAGAAGTGAACAAACTGGGCATGTGGGTATGTCTCTTTCATTAGTCTGTCTGTACCCCTCGGATGTTTCCACTCATTACAGCTGCACCATCATAAGTCTGAGCAATCAGCTTTTCTCCCAGCTTCAGTAGTTCCAGCACACCCTTGATGCTATTAGAGAGGCCAAGTCCAGTTTTATCTTTGACTTCCACAAACTCCAAAAACCTCTCTGTCACTGTATTGTCAGGCAACACAACCACCATATGATTTACAGGAGACATCAGTTGTCTCATCTGCCTGTATGGCAACAAATGATGTCTCGTCCACTTGCTTGCCTATCTCCTCCCTGTACATTTAATACGTACAGTCTAACAGTTCGTTTTGTACAGTGGTAGAAGTCCCTTTGAAGATGGGCTGAGTGTCATGTTGCCTCTGAAGTCTCGAATCGCCCTCACACATAGTCTCGAAAATCAATCCGACTCGTCGTGCCCCCGCAGTGAGGTTTCACATTTTCCATACAGTTTTCACATGGTTTTCCTCCACCTGTTTGTTATGCTGCTCAAAGGAGTGCCTGTATGCACTGTCAACTTGGGCTGCAACATTTACCCTTCCAAGTAAGACCCATTTCACAGCATTGTCCAGATGACTCCCGCTGCTCTCGTGTTTTGCAATCCTCTCAGAAAGATGTTTCAAATCTTTGTAACACGTCCTCGACCAAGTACCATCTCCACCAAATAGCAGACATGGAAAACATGAAAAACTTTTGTTAACTAACCGTTAGCCACTTTTTCTTAAAAAACCACTCCACGTTAAACCCGCGGTTACTTTTACCCTCAGTTTGAGTGATGACAATATCCTGTGGCTGATGGGCACCAAGTCGCTTTACTTTAAGTTTCTCCTCCAACTTAAGGGTTTCAAACCGGTGCTTGTGTATGAAATCCATTTTCTCAAGTTATCTGGAGTTTATGAAGCTAACAAGCTAGCTAAGACAATCTCCCCTCCTAGCATCTTCTTGCCGACTAATGTTGGCGCCAGACAGACAGCTAATCAGGTCTGAAATACGAAATGACTCTATAGTGGGGCTACCAGCTGTCAGCCCCACTTGGCATCAAATTCGTGTGATTTACATTGATCACACTAACATTCTGCATAAAATTATATCTTTGAGAAATTAAAATAATTTTGTTGCAGTTTTTTCTGGGGCTGTGCTTCACCTGCCCCTAAGGACCAGTCACCCCTGTATCAGTGCACAGTTCAGAAGCCAGCATCTGTGATGGTATGGGGGTGCATTAGTGCACATGGCATGGGTGACTTGCACATTTGTGAAGGCACCATTATTGCTGAACAATATTTACAGGTTTTGGAGCAAAATATGCTGCCATCCAGAAAATGTCTTTTGCAGGGAATGCCTTGCTTATTTCAGCAAGACAAAGCCAAACCACATTCTCCAGATATTAGAAAAGCATTGCTCCATAGTAAATGGGTGCTTAACTGGCCTGCCTGCAGTCCAGACCTGTCACCCATTGAAAACTGTTGGCGCATTATGAAAAGAAAAACACAATAAAGGTGCTCAACCAGACAAAGGTGCAGCTCAACCCATGTTGAGCAGCTGCAATCCTAAATCAAGCAAGAATGGGTATACATTTCACTTTCAAAACTACAGCAATTGGTCTCCTCGCTTCCCAAACGCTTACAAAGTGTTGTTAAAAGAAGAGGTGTTGCAATATAATGGTAAACATGCTACTGTCCCAACTTTTTGAAATGTGTTGCTGGCGTCAAATTCAAAACGGGAATGTTTTTTTCCCAAAACATCTTCTCACTTTCAACCGTTGATATGTTGTCCTCATACAATATATCAAAGGCGATATGGACAAAAAAATATATCTCGATATTTTAACGATAACGATAATTAGACGATATCCTTTACAAATGAGTTACTTAATCACTGATGATAATAATGGGCACAATGTTGAATGAAAACAGTTCTTATTTATTTTCTTTAAAATGTAAGTATTCAAGTAAAAACTATTTAAAGACATATAAAATACTAATTGAACTAATATAGGAACATTGAACTCTGAATAAACGTTCAATTGTACACCTCTGCTGTAATGTAAATTGTGCAGCATACAAGCAAGATTAAATCATAATAATAAACAAAAGGCGGTGTTCTGTAACATATTGCACACAACCATGTCCTAATGGCCTTATTGCCTTACAACATATGGCCTTATTGAACAAATGCCTAACTTCAAGTCCTGCCCAGTACAAAGACTACACAAAAATAAAAAGGAAAATCTGCACTTCCGAATCAGATTCTTAAATAACATAAAATATATTTATAAATTTTTTGACAAATTACATTAATGTAAACAAAGTCCACAATTTACAGACAAATAAAAAAAATTGTCATTATTATTACAGCACACACTGGCATGGACAGATGCTGGAAATGTATAAAACATTATAGGCCAACTGCTCACTGTTCACATGTACATTTACTTCAAATTATGAGCCAAGAACACCAGTCTGTCCACAGTGTCAGGTTTAAGTGCAGCCTGGTGACATGTTACATCATTTTCTCCAGTGCTGAATGTCCTTTCTGGAGGGCTGCATAGATATTTTTTAGCAATTTTCCCCAGTCTGGGGAAATGTACCTCTTGTGATTTCCACCAATCAAGTGGATTAACATCACTGTCCACCTCAGGTATCAGTAAGAAGCTCTTGACCTCCTTTTCAATTGCAGTGGCCAGTGCCTCCTCTCCTCCGGCTTTGTGTTTTTTGAAGTAACTCCCAAAATACTTTTTGGTCTTTTTTGCCTTGTAATCATCACCACCACCACCACCACCTGCTCCACCTTCTGCAGTAGTAGCCATAGCTGCAGTAGTTGTGGGGCCTGGGGCAGGGCTGTCTTCCACTGTCATAGCAATGAGTTCAGAGGTAATTGCTGACACAGTGGCTTTAATCTGGTCATCATCATTATAACGGTTTTTGAAGCGGGGGTCAAGTGTGGATGACAAAATTAACAGGTCATCCACACAGTCTTCTTTGTACTTGGTGTTCAGGTACTCCAGGATGGTTGTTTTTATTTGTTTGGTTAGGTCTGTGTCATCAGATTTCACTGCCAGGACCTCAGAGTTGAACAATGCCAAGACAGGTTTCGGGTAGGACACTATTACAAGTTGCTCACCTGAAAGAGCATCTGTAAATTTTAACAGAGGACTAAGCACTTTGCTCACTGATTCCAGCACATCAACATCTTGCCATGTTGGAATAAGATGCCTGCACTTTTTGTCTGCATCCAGCACATGACGAATGGCCTTTTCTTGCTCAATAAATCTATCATGCGCTGTCTTGATCCCCATCAAGTTGGCGATTCTGTGTTTATGCTTTGGGAGCTTCAGCTGATCTTGGGCATCACAAAGTGCTCTCTTCATTTTCCAGCTATTGGAAAAAGCTCTAACGACCTTCTTGCAAACTCCAATGGCTCGGTCTATTCTAGGATCCCTCATGCTCTTCTCTGGAAAATATTTCATATTTACAGAACATTTATTGTGAGCCAATTTCACAGTTTAATGATGTGATGTCCTTGTCAGATATGTTGGTCTAATAGTAGCTTACCTTTACACACAATTTGTATGCATTTGTTTATTGCAGTTATGCATTTGTTTATTGCAGTTTAATTACTGTTAATTTAATGTAGTATTTGTTCAATTTCATACACCTAGTGCAAAAGTTTTGCTTATTTTTGTAAAAAATTATCTATTTGCCATTCCAACAAACAAAATAACTTTCACATCAACTGCATTTTGTAGAAGCAATCAAAGTAGGCCACTTACCAATGGCAATATGGAGTCTGTGCCCATAACACGGTAGCCTCGTCCAGCTGTTAACTCGGAGTGCACTGACAACGTTTGCACCACTGTCTGTGGTCATGCAAACCATACAATCATCCCCAGTGACCACGATGCCAGGGCATCCTTTAGACCTTCAGCAATGATGTCGCCTGTATGGTCATCTGGGAAGTAAGATGTTTGCGAACAAAAGTGCGAAAGTAGCCAAGATTCGTCGATGAAATGCACCGTCAAGTAGAGGTACGGCTCAGATGTTCTGCTCGACCATAAATCCGTAGTGGTTGCGAAGTGTGACACCTTCTGACACCGACTTTATTGCTGTGGAGGTACTGATAAGACTCAGAGTTTTCAGGTTATTCATAGCTTCACCGTCCATAACAACAGAGTTGATAAAGTAGTTAAATACGCTAGTGTACATTATCTGAGGACACTTTTTCAGGTCGTCCTCCCATCCCTCAATAGTAGAAGGCAGAGATATAATCACATTGTCCCGTTTGAGGTGTAACAGGCTGTGTTCCTACATGTTTTATTTCCCAAACGCTGAAAGACAATAAGCGTACCGCAATGACTGTTTATGACCGTTACCATGGCAATCGCCTGCTCGGGAAGTCATACCCATAATTCACGCAAGATATCATGGGAGCTAGGAATAAGGTGGATAAAGCCCTCTCTCCACCAGTTGAATCGGCAGCATTTATTTTCCTATAAACCTGGTGATAGCTTTTGTAATGTCTTGCCATCGGTTGCTTTTCTTATCGTAAGGCACATTTTTGCTAAACAAATCCGCAAAAGTTTGCTGTGTTGTGCAGCAGATACCTTAGCCAATGTCGGCTTTTCTTGGGCAGCGGAGTCTCGAAGCTTTTCATACTCTTGGTATTCCTTGCTATGGTTGGTTCGCAGGTGGTGAAACAAGTTGGTCTTCGAGCTGCTTTTAACAGCGATCTGTTTCCGACACACCCTGCAGAGTGCCGTCTTTTGTGCAACATCAGTCTTCTCAAAACCAAACCACTTCATGCAAATGAGGCTGATCCACGTTTATCAAGTCATCCGAGGTAGATTGCGAGACTGTGGGTGTCTCCATGTTGTCTACTGTTTAGCCCAAGTTAACCAGTGTTGCGTTCATGCACGGTAACCATACCCGTGAGAGATAGGCCCAATAGCGATCATGTGAGTTGCCCTGCTGCAGCCAAGGGCTTCTGCTGCACGCCTATCTGATATAGTAAATGTGTAGTTTTAATGCGTGTTTTGAAGTGTTTTTTCCCCTAAGTAATTTAAATATTCGATAATGTCAATTTGCACATCCTTAACAAAACAATCAAAATATTATCGTAGAGGACATATATCACCCATACCTACATTGTACGATTTTCAATTAAATACATGCTACAAATAAATGATTTGCACATCATTACATTGTGTTTACATTTGCATTTTACGCAGCATCACAACTTTTTGGGGAGCAGGGTTGTACATAATGTGTAGCTTAAGTTTAGTTGATGCTAGTGTACTTTTTTCATAAACTTGCTTAATCTGATCTGTTTTAGCATAAGTTAGCTAGCAAAATAATGTTAGTTAGTTACCTTGGATAATTGGTTAACAAGCTCACTCTCCTAAACTAGCAGAGCTTAGATGGTGGTGTTCTTAGCTAATAGTACAGAGATGGAACATTTACAAAGATATAGAAATATTGCTACAGATTTGGAAGTGGAACAGCTAGTTAGTATTCACCAATTTAGGTCCATCTAGACAGACATTGTTTGTTTTTTGCCCAGCAGCCATTATACCGATATACAAAATGCTAATGATATCAATATGGACATTCCATAATAGTGCTCATCCCTTTAAAACAAGAGGACTTAGAAAAATCTACATTCCATTCCTAGCATCAGGGTTTGGCAGGTTAAATGTAATCCGTTACAGTTACCTGTCAACATTTGTAGTCAGTAACGTAACTTTTGATTACTCAAACTTAAAAAGATGAGAGAGGCCTGTAATTTTCATCATAGGTACATTTCAACTATGAGAGACAAAATGAGAAAAAAAATCCAGAAAATCACATTGTAGGATTTGTTATGAATTTATTGGTAAATTATGGTGGAAAATAAGTATTTGGTCAATAACAAAAGTTCATCTCAATACTTTGCTATATACCCTTTGTTACCAAAAAGTTATATTTTGGTTTCATCTGATCATATGACATTCTCCCAATCCTCTTCTGGATCATCCAAATGCTCTCTAGCAAACCTCAGACGGGCCTGGACATGTACTGGCTTAAGCAGGGGGACATGTCTGGCACTACAGGATTTGAGTCCCAGGCGGCGTAGTGTGTTACTGATGGTAGCCTTTGTTACTTTGGTCCCAGCTCTCTGCAGGTCATTCACTAGGTCTGGGATTTTTGCTCACCGTTCTTATGATCATTTTGACCCCACAGGGTGAGATCTTGCGTGGAGCCCCGGATCGAGGGAGATTATCAATGGTCTTGTATGTCTTCCATTTTCTTATAATTGCTCCCACAGTTGATTTCTTCACACCAAGCTGCTTACCTATTGCAGATTTAGTCTTCCCAGCCTGGTGCAGGTCTACAATTTAGTTTCTGGTGTCCTTTGACAGCTCTTTGGTCTTGGCCATAGTGGAGTTTGGAGTGTGACTGTTTGAGGTGTCTTTTATACTGATAACAAGTTCAAACAGGTGCCATTAATACAGGTAACGAGTGGAGGGCAGAGGAGCCTCTTAAAGAAGAAGTTACAGGTCTGTGAGAGCCAGAAACCTTGCTTGTTTGTAGGTGACCAAATACTTATTTTACAGAGGAATTTACCAATAAATTCATAAAGAATCCTACAATGTGATTTTTTTTCTCATTTTGTCTCTCATAGTTGAAGTGTACCTATGATGAAAATTACAGGCCTCTCTCATCTTTTTAAGTGGGAGAACTTACACAATTGGTGGCTGACTAAATACTTTTTTGCCCCACTGTATTTATGTGCTCTATACAGTGACACAGAGAGCCTATTGAGCTGTTGTCATACAGTTCGAGAGCCATATATATTTGAGTGTCATCGGCATAGCTGTGGTAGTTAATGTTGTTGTTTTGTAGAATTTGGCCCAGAGGTAGCATATAGAGATTGAACAGAAGTGGTCCGAGAACTGATCCCTGTGGAACTCCGCATGTCATAGCCACCCTATCAGATTCTTGATTACCAATGGTGACAAAGTAACTATGGCCATCTAGATAAGATCTGAACCAATCAAGGAGAGTCCTACCCAATTTTCCAGGCTATCTATAAGTGTTCTATGATCTGCAGTGTCAAATGCTGCACTGAGATCTAATAGAACCAGAACTGTTATTTTATCAGAATCAGTATTCAGCCATATATAATTTACAACTTTAATCAGGGCCGTTTCAGTACTGTGGTGAGGTCGGAAACCTGACTGAAATGTGTCTAAGAAACCACTTGAGGTCACAAAATTGCTGAGTTTATTGAAGACAACCTTCTCAATGATCTTGGCTATAAAATGGAGATTTGATACAGGTCTATAGTTGTTCATTATAGATGCATCCAGTGTTATCTTTTTAATAAGGGCTTAATGGCAGCTGTTTTTAGAGACATTGGAAAAATGCCTAATTTTAACTAAATCTTCCATAGCTATTAACTATTTGCTGTAGGTCCATTGTCCGACCGGAGGAATGCTCTGGTGACTAAATCTTCTAAGCGGTTGATCCGTTCCTCCAACAGCTGTCTTAGATCCTCCATCATAAAAAAATCACTCAAAAATACAAAAGAACTATGCTGAGGTCCTCTTTTAAAAATTAAATTTTCGCACATACACTAAATCTGCAGTAGTCCGATGATTTGCTCCACAACCACCAACATTGTCAAAATTTTGCAGAAACCCCAGGAACGTGAAAGCATGTAGGCCTATCGCCTATCGTTGTTCTGAGAAAGATGCGTCGAGTAGATAACTAAATCACCTTTAAATGAGTCAGCTACTAATTTCAAATAATTTAGAGGAATGTTATTATTATCAATTTCCATAAAATGTTTACAGAACATTCAAGCATTTTTGGTGTCATGGCTGGTTGAAATAGAATTACCCTATGTTGTATGGAGTGCACATGACAATATGATTTGTATGATTTGAATTGACAACCTTGTCTGTCACACTTAAAGAAGTGAAAATCATGTCAAGGGCTTTCATGTGGCGTAGCCGTGTAAAGGTTTCAATACGTTTTGTCGTTTTGATTGCATACTTCCCAATTGTAATAGTGTGTGAATAAATTATGAAAAATGTTGTGGTGAATTTGGTCTTCTTTTCGTTCTTCCTTATGGGTGTTCTAGGGAGTTTTTTTGGAGTTAACTTGAATTCTAGCGACCTAAGTCTGAGCCTTTTCTTACGACTGGTCAAAGTTTTCAGTAACAGCAACGACGCAAGTCTCTTCCTCTCCGTAAAGCCATACATGGTTATTACCTGCTCATCGACCTCTGCTGTCCCAGAGTAATTTTGATGCTTTTGCCCATTGTTTTTGTTTTAGTATACATCAGTTTAGGTAGTATGAGAGCAAACACATTTCATACGTTGTAAACCGCATTAGCAACAAAAACGAATAAGCATGCGGCTCAATTTACTCACTACCTAGCAGCTCGATTAGGTTTTTTAGTTGGTGAATGCATCACCTTCCAGTGTGCAGGTGAGTACTTCCTGGGTGATCGAGCAGTGTGATAAGAAGCAGAACAGTTAAGCTAGATATGCTATAAACGATTGGTCTCGTTCTTCTACTCTCCAGAGCCTGCCATCAGTTGCGATGATGAGGCACGGCCATAAGAGCAAATTCTGAAATTAGGAAGGGGAGGACAAAGAAACAGGAAACTTACTTCTTCAGCACTGGTTCAGCATCTTTCTCCCAAGCAAAGGTTCCATTGCACACACTCACAGCTGTGTCTGGGAAAAGAGAGAGAGAGAGACACATAGACATTTGAGGGTGCTTAATCAACTTATATGAATGGACGGTTTTCTGGACACTGACTAGTCCTTGGCTAAAAAGCATGTTCTCAATGGAAAATGCTTCTTAGTCCATGGGACAAGGCTTGATCTGTATCTGGTAAACCCAGGCAAAGATCATGTAGCCTATTGTGTGATCTTTGACGCCTTGACCTACTAAAGCTGGGATCATGGCGCACTATGTTGGTGTCCAGGTCATCTCCTCCAAGGAACTTCTCCAGACGCTTCTTAGAAACAGTGGTCTAGAAGGACAAACATACAGGGTTTTTAGTGTGCCTCTGCACATTTGTGAGTACTGTTTGATTGCACTGCAAAACAAATGTGTTACCAAGTTAAATGATCTTACTACATTGGCAATGTTTCTAATTAAACCTTGAGAAAACACAGAATCAAGCATTCTGACTGGAATTTGTAAATACAGTATCTAGGTTACATTACACAGCATCTAGGTTACAATACCATATATTGCCAGTGTGAGCATGTAAGTTTGAATTTGTGTGTGTGTGTGTGTGTTTTTCAAGAGTACCTGCACCATGGAAGCAATAAGCATTGGCAGAAAGGCTAGTGGGAAGCGGAGAATGTTGAACAAAGAAATGGAGGTAAATGCTTTCCCGGCATCCAGAACATTCTCTGAGTCCACTGATACAAAAACTGCAAAGGTTGCCAAAGACACCTATAGAGATGCACAGATTAGATACACAGGTGTCTGTTTCAATTTCACTCAATTTGCTCTTTCGCTTGTCTCCCTCTCTCTCCTTGTCTTTCTACTCACCAGAGCTGGAGCACAGGAGAAGACGAAGGTAGAGACAGAGGACAGGTAAGCAAACTTCCTCATCACCCCCAACTCCTGTTCTCTGATCCCCATCACCTGGTTCTGGAAGGAAGGCTCCCACGCATATAACTTCAGGATCTTGACAGAAAAAGGAAGGGAGTGAGATAGAGAGATGTAGAAAATAGGAATGGAAGGAAAAGGAAGAGGGGAAAGACAGAAAAAATGTAAGCTTTAAACAGCATTTACCGGGTTTCAGCATTAAGCTATTGGGAGCCAGATTGTATTTTTTTCCAATAGGTCACATATCCAACTCATGTCCATAGCTGTTAACAATATTACAAATATTTTTTTCCTATTAACTATTATACATGTAACCAAATGGAAAACATATTATATAAACTAAACTCACAACCCTGATCATGTGTACCAAATGTACTCACACTTAACATCGGTCATTTGATGCTACAGAAGTAGCATTTGGAGTGTTTCTCACAAATTCAGAATTACTGAAAAATTATTTCACCCAACTTAATGGGTCCAAATTGCAAATATATTCCTTGGGAGGAGAAGGACTTGTACACCTGTTTTCAAGATTTGATTTTAAATGGGTTGAGTATGGTAAGCTTGCAAATGTAGGAAACCTCAGTAGCGCCACAGGGTGGTGGATAAAAAAAAAATCTTTGTAGGCATTACGGTCATATCATCTTTAGTAACATATAAACCAAGTAGAATTATAATACCATAATCTTTGTAAGAGATGTGTCTATATTTGTGCATATTTGTGCAAAACCACGCCCCTGCATATGTTCATCTGTCAATGGCGGCCATATTTTTCAACATACTGGCCTGATCGATACAACTTTTGAAAACCATCGTCCATAGATGCCAAATATCAAAGTGTGTAAAAATAGGTCATTTGGTGCATGAGGAGTACATTTTTTACAGTTTTTCACAAATTGAAATTATCCGTCAAACCATTAAAGCGAAGTTAATGAGTCCCAATGGCAAATATGTTCCCTGTGAGGAGGTGGATTTATGTACCTCTTTTCATGGCTGTATCTCAAACGGAGTATGGTGACCTTACTAACGTGAAAATCCTCAATAGCGCCACTGTGTGGTTGATAAAAAACAATTATCCCTGTAGGAAGTGTGTCTATATATGTGCAAAACCACATCCCCTACCATGTTCATTGGTCAATAGCATCCATGTTTTTGACATAAATGTCTAGCTGATATAACTTTTGAAGACCATGGTCCTTAGATGCCGAATATCAAAGTATGTGAATATCCAACATTTGGTGCCAGAGGAGTAAATTTTTTTGTGTTTTTCAAAAAATCCAAAATGGCAGATAATCCATCATGGTAGACTTTATGGGTCCCAATGGCACAAATGTTCATCATGAGGAGACACACCAATGTACCAATTCTCAGGACTCTAGGTCACAAGGGGTGGGCGCGGTGAGCTTGCACAAAGTGAAACTTTGGAGGCTTGTGACAGGCCAACCATGAGGCCGATATGCATGCCACTGCACCAGAAGTTGTGGCCCTTGGCCCTTTAATATCATAAAAATGTGGATCCCTTTAAGCCAGTTAATCTCACAGGAATTTGCAAAAAACACCCTTTTTTGCCGGAATAATAATAATAATAATAATAATTAAAGCTGCAAGAAGCATTTAGTGGGTTTCAGCATTAAGTTATTAGTAGCCAGATTGCAGTTTTTCCCATAGGACACATATCCAACTCATGTCCATAGCTGTAAACCAATATCCCCATGCGGCCAAATGGAAACATCTTTCATTTAAACTAAACTCACAACCATGTGTATAAAAGGTAATCACACTTTACATTGGTAATTTGAAGTAGCATTTGGAGCATTTTTCATTAATTCAGAATTGCAGAAAAAAATATGTCAATCCGACTAAATGGGTCCCATTTGCAAATATATTCCTTGGGAGAAGATGGACTTGTACACCTGTTCAAGGTTTTACTTTAAATTGGGTGAGCATGGAAAGCTTGCAAATGTGGCGAACCCCAATAGCACCACCATGTGGTTGATAAACAAATCTTTGAAATCATTATTGTCGTATCATCTTTGTTGTATCAGGAATGGAAAGCCTTAGGAGAATACCAGAAGATGATGACAGATGATGACTGCAATGGCTGCAAAAACAACCCAAAAATAAGTGTCCAAAAAATGATGGGCTGAAAGTGTCACAATCTACAGTTTGCAGGAGACTTCCGTATGGAGCCAAATAGGGCTCAAATGTATTGACTGCAAGAAAAGAAAAATGTAACTGAAATGTTTTTATTTAATAAAAATAAAGGCAAGGTTAACAAAATATATTTAATTGTATGAAAAAAACAAATTCAGGCAAGCCTAGTTCAGCCAGCCCACAATTAGAAATAATCAATGTTGTTATCCCTGGTTGGTTTCACGCAAACTGTGTTTAACCAATACGCTATATCAATCAATCAAATTCATTTATAAAGCCCTTTTTACATCAGCAGATGTTACAAAGTACTTTTACAAAACACCTGGCCTTAAAGCCCAAGGAAAATCTCCCTAAGAATGCCAACATTTAGGAAGAAACCTAGAGAGGAGCCAGGCTCAGAGGGGTGACCAGTCCTCTTCTGGCTGTGCCAAGTGAACATATTAAGATTACAATTTTAATAATTAATAAATGCATGTGGGCATAGTCTAGAGTCTATTTAAACTTAGTCCAGGTTGGAAGCATGACCAGATGGACAAGGAAAGGGACCAGACGGGGGAAGGGGAGGTGTCAGCACAGTGGCAGCTGAAATCGTCAGGCACCATCTCGATCTGCAACACAACCAGGAGGACTCTGGACAGGGACAGCAATGGGTCCCCCAAGCCAAGTACTCCGCAGATGTGGGCCAGGACCTCAAGCCCTCCTAAGTTCAAAACGGGAGGAGACTGGGAAAATTCAGAAAATGCATTCTTCATATCAACAAGGATTTATAGTGGAGAAGGAGGGCTGACCCTACTCCCACAGCACAATAATATAGCAGCGTAAGACCTTGGGACTGAGACAGGGGGTCCGGCGACACTGTGGCTCTATCAGGGGGAGGCCCCGGACAGGGCCCAACAGACAGGAAATCAAACAATTCACCCACATTGCCAAGCATCAACCAAAGGGACACCCACTGATCGCAACCACCCTGAATGGGCAGAGTATTGCCAGCAGAATACAGCCCAATAGCACAAGTGCACAACAGAGAGACAACAAGCCAGTGACTCCGCCCCCAAGAGGCATTGGAGGGAGGGCATCCCAGTGGTGAGGAGAGCTCACCTGGCAAGACAGCAATGGTGGACAGTATCAAGCCTTTCTGGTCACCTTCACATCCCTGAGCCAGGCTACACCTAATCATAGACCGTGCTGTAGAGATGAGTCTTTAGTAGACACTTGTTTGGACTGAGTTTGCATTTCAAACCTTAAATGGCAAATCATTCCACAGTAGTGGAGCTCTATGAGAAAAGGCCCTGCGATCGTAGGTTACGTGTAGGTATGTATGGCTGGATCATTTCAATAATCATGTATTGATTTATAGGTTAACAATAAAACCTTAAAATTATCCCTAACCCTAACAGGCAGCCAGTGTAAAGAGGCTAGTACAGGAGTAATGTGTTCAAATGTTTTTGTTCTAGTTAGGATTCTAGCAGCCGTGTGCAGCACTAATTGAATTTATTGATTTTTCAGGGTAACCTAAAGCAGAGCATTGCAGTAATGTAGTCTAGAAGTAACAAAAGCATGGATTAGATTTTCTGCATCAGTTTTTGATAAAAAGTTTCAGATTTTTGCAATGTTTCGAAGATGAAAATAAGCAACTCGAGACATATTTTATAAGTTCATCAAAGGAGAAGTCAGGGTCAAGGGTAATGCCAAGGTTTTTTACAGTTTTTTGGGATACGACCATGCATCCGTCGAGGTTCACAGTGAGATCTGCTAACAAAGCTGTTTCTTGGGTCCTAAAACGAGCATTTCTGGTTTTCTTGAAATTAAAAGCAAGACATTCTGTCATCCACTTCCTAATATCTGAAACGCATGCTTCCAAAGTAGCTAATTTTGGGGCTTCTCCATGCTTCATTGAAATATATAACTGTGTCATCACCATAACAGTGAAAGTTGACCTTGTGATTCCGGATTACATCAGCCAGAGGCAGCATATATAGTGAGAACAATAATGGGCCCAGAACTGAGCCTTGAGGAATACCAACCTTTGTCTGAGGCCATTAGAAGGACATTTGCATTCTCGGTACTATGATGGGGACTGAAACCGGACTAGACCATTTCATAAATGTTATTTGTCTTCACGAAGGCATTCAGTTTTTGGGAAACACATTTTTCTAAGATTTCTGAGAGGAACGGGAGGTTTGATATTGGCCTATAATTGTTTAATATTTCGGGACCCAGATTAGATTTTTTTTAGAAGAGGCTTAATTTCCGCTATTTTCAGTGAGTTTGGTATACATCCGGAGGAAAGGGAGCAATTTATTATTTTCAACATTGGCAGACCTAGCACAGGAAATACCTCCTTAAGTAATTTTTTTGGAATCGGGTCTAGCTGACAATTTGTGGGTTTAGAACTCATTACATATTTAGTGAATGTGTCAAGCGATACGGTTTCAGAAAATTCAAGTGTCCCCATTGACACCTGGTCAGGAAGGTTCAGGACATTCTCAGGACAACTGAGATTTGGGGCACTATAACTATTTAAGGAGGAGTCAGTTATTTGTTTTCTAATGGTGATGATATTTTCATCAAAGTAGTTCATGTATTCATTACAGCTAAAGTGAAGACCCACTTCACTTGTTGAGCGTTGCTTTTTTGTTAACTTTGCAACTGTATCGAAGATACATTTTGGATTGTTTTTGTTTATCTCAATCAGGTTGGAGAAATAAGCTGATCAAGCAAATGTGAGTGACTTTCGGTATTGTAGTGTACTGTCTATCCAGGAAGGTCTGAATACTTCCAACTTGGTGGAGCGCCACTTTCGCTCCAATTTTCTGGAGGCTTGCTTGAGTGCTCTAGTATTGTCTGTGTACCAGGGAGCAAGTTTCTTGTTGTGTATTTCTTTTGTTTTTAGTGATGCAAACATATCTAAAGTATTTTGCAATGTTGAATTTAGATCCTCGATTTGATCGTTTGTGGATTTATTTACTCTGTCATTGATGAGCGAACTTGTAAGAATATCAAGGAATCTGTAATAAGACAGTGATCCGATAATCCAGGATTTGGGGGGGAAATTATTAGATCTACAATATGTATTTCTCGTAAAAGGACTAAATCTTCAGGTTGGTGGAGAGTGCCTGCCTCAAGTGGAGGAGTTTAAGTATCTAGGGGTCTTGTTCATGAGTGAGGGAAGGATGGAACGGGAGATTGACAGACGGATCGGTGCAGCTTCTGCAGTAATGCGGTCGATGTATCGGTCTGTCGTGGTGAAGAAAGAGCTGAGCCGCAAGGCGAAGCTCTCGATTTACCGGTCAATCTACGTTCCTACTCTCACCTATGGTCATGAGCTTTGGGTCATGACCGAAAGGACAAGATCCCGGATACAGGCGGCCGAAATGAGCTTTCTCCGCAGGGTGGCTGGGCGTTCCCTTAGAGATAGGGTGAGAAGCTCGGTCACCCGGGAGGAGCTCAGAGTAGAGCCGCTGCTCCTCCACATCGAGAGGGGTCAGCTGAGGTGGCTTGGGCATCTGTTTCGGATGCCTCCGGAACGCCTTCCTGGGAAGGTGTTCCGGTCCCGTCCCACCGGGAGGAGACCCCGGGGAAGACCTAGGACACGCTGGAGGGACTATGTCTCCCGGCTGGCCTGGGAACGCCTCGGTGTCCCCCCGGAAGAGCTGGAGGAAGTGTCTGGAGAGAGGGAAGTCTGGGCATCCCTGCTTAGACTGCTGCCCCCGCGACCCGGCCCCGGATGAAGCGGAAGAAGATGGCATGGCATGGCATGGACTAAATCTAAGGTGTGATTGTGGCGGTGTGTTGGACCTGAGACATGTTGGATAAAACTCTGAGTCAATTATGGCTTCAAAGGCTTTTTGAAGAGGATCGTTTTCCATATGACTATTGAAATCACCAAAAAGTGTAATACTATCTGCCATGAGTACAAGGTTAGACAATAATTCTGGAAACTCATTGAGGAACGTTGTGTATGGTCCGGGGGGCCTGTAAATAGTAGCTATGTAACCTGGTAGCCTGGTTAACTTTCATGAGTAAAACCTCAAAAGAATGGAAATCTGTGATGTGTTTGAGAGTAAATTTATATTTACTGTCATAAATATTAGCAACACCACCTCCTTTTCGGGATGCATGGGGGATATGATCACTAGTATAGCCAGGAGGAGAGTGTAATGGGTTGCAGGAGTAATGAACCAGGTACAGGCAGAGGTAGTCGTTGTTGCCCCTTATAATCAAACAAACACAGAGCACATACAAAACACAACGAAAGAAAAGGGCTGACTGAAGCAGCAAAACGAAAACATGCAATGGTAGCGTGAACTTACATAGAACGGCAACACACACAACTACAAAACAAAAGCAGCAACCAGTGACGTGGGGTAACCAATACAGGTACAAAAACCAAAATGAACCACATGGGTGTGGTTGAACAGGGAACTTTAATAGGGTCCCCAATTGGAGGCAACCACCAACACCTGCCTCCAATTGGGGAGACCAAAACGGATTGGAGGTGGCTAGAGGTGCCACCTCCTGTCCTGTCCTGACTATGCCCCCAGCCCAGCGCAGAGATGGCTAGGGGCATAGCCAGGATGTGACATAGAGGCCTCATTTAGGGCAGTGAATTCATCAGGCTTAAGCCACGTTCACACAAGCCAATAACATCTAGTTTATGATCAGAGACTTATTCATTCACTGCAACTGCCTTTGGAGAAAGGGATCTAACATTTAGGAGTCCCATTTTGAGGTGCGTGGTGATACAGTAATTTTTATTTGTGACCGAGGTGGAAGAAAGCTTTATCTAAATAAGGTTGTTATTGTTAGCACTACCTTGTTTAACTTTTCTCGGCCTGGAACGAGTTATAGTGGCAATAGGTAAAACTGTACCAGCTACTCTGGCTATGCAATCGACAGACTCCACTATGCTAGCTGGCTGGCTAACAGCCTGCGTCCTGACTTGCACCCTATCTCATGGTGAGGCTATAGTGACTCCTGTCAATGTTCCTAGACAAAAGAAGAGCACCACTCCAGCTAGGATGGAGTCACATCAGGCCTGGCCCTATTTCTGGGAGAGTCCCAAAAAGACAGCCAGCGATTGAGTAGCGCAAGTCTGCTATAGATCTCGTCACTACCCCTAGCTGGGAGGGGGCCAGAGACAATTACTCTATGCCGACACATCTTTCTAGCTAGTTTACACGCTGATGCTATGTTCTGCTTCCTAACCTCTGACTGTTTCATCCTAAGGTCGTTGGTGCCTACGTGAATAACAATATCTTTGTACTCTCTATACTTGCCAGTTTTAAACCTCGCTAGCACCAACCCCAGAGGCTCTGCTACGCCGGTGACTCTGCCCCCCGGTAAACAGTGTACGATCACCAGCTGATTCTTTAGTCTAATACTGCGGGTAATGGAATCGCAGATGACTAAAGTTTTCCGGTAGTTTTTCCGGTAGATCATTCCCCTCCAAAGATGGCTCGGGCCTTGACTCCAACTCCAGTGGGGAAAACCTGTTGAAAATTTCAGTTGGCTCTAGCAACGACTCAGGTTTAACTGGTTGATGGCATTTCTTCCCAGTGACCAAGAGAAAGTTCTTGCCCGGCTGCAGGAGCTGTGCCGGGGGGCTAACTACACTATCGTTTCTTCATGGTGGCAGTTTTTCTCATTTCTATACTAACATAATCCTTGCCTGATATTTGCGTCTGAAGCCAAGCCTCTAACTCTGCTATCTTTACCTGAAGAGTTCTCCATGTAAGGGTTAGGGTTACAACAATTACAATGATAAGGCATAGTAATGATACTTAGCATCGGGTGTCTTGCAAATGTGTGGAACCACTGTGTGGTTTATAAAAAAATCCTTGTGAACATATGTGCCAAGTAGAATTATTATACCATTATCCGTGTAGGAGATGTTTGTATCAATGTGCAAAACCACGCTCCCTCACATGTTCATTGGTCATTAGCGTCCATGTTTTTTGACATAATGGTCTGACTGATATAACATTTGAAGAACATGGTCCCTTGATGCCAAATATCAAAGTGCGTAAAGATCTGAGATTTGGTGCCAGAGGAGTCAAACTATTAAAGCAAAGTTAATGAGTCCCAAATGCAAATATGTTCCTCATTAGAAGATGGACTTATCTACCTCCTTTCATGGCTGTATCTCAAACAGGGTGAGCATGGTGACCTTGCTTATGTGAAAAACCTCAATAGAGCCACTGTGTGTTTGATAAAAAAACCTTTGCACAAATTTTTCCCGTATGGTCCTTATATACTAGCATTATTATACCATTATCCCTGTAGGAAGTGTGTCTATATATGTACAAAACCACATCCCCTACCATGTTCATTTGTCAATAGCATCCATGTTTTTTGACATAATGGTCTGCCTGAGATACGTTTTGAAGACCATGCTCCCTAGATGCCAAATATCGAAGTACGTGAAGATCGGACATTTTGTGCCAGAGGAGTTAATTTTTTTGTGTTTTTCAAAAAATCCAAAATGCTGAAACCCTAATAATAATAATGAATCAGAAGAAACTCAGTAAGTTTTCAGCAGTAAACTGCTGAAACCCTAATAATAATAATAATAAGGCTGCAAGCAGCATTTAGCGGGTTTCAGCATTAAGCTGATTGCCAGATTGCAGTTTTTCCAATAGGACACAAATCCAACTCATGTCCATAGCTGTAAACATTATTACATGTATGGTTTTTCCTTTTCACTAGTATCCCCATATGGCCAAATGGAAACATCTTTCATATAAACTAAACACACAAACCTGATCATGTGTACCAAATGTAATCATACTTAACATTGGTCATTTGAAGCAATAGAAGTAGTGTTTGAAGCATTTTTCACAAATCCAGAATTGCCGAAAAAACATTACGCTCGATTTAATGGGTCCCAAATGCAAATATGTTCCTTTCAAGGCTGTATCTCAAATGGGGTGAGCATGGTGACCTTGGTAATGTGAAAAACCTCAATAGCGCCACCGTGTGGTTGATAAAAGTATTTTTTTCCCCTGTATGGTCCTTGTCAACATACATACCAACACAATAGGGTTTCACTAGTGAACTGCTGAAACCCTAATAATAATTAATCGTAATAATATAACAATTACACAAAACTATGCAATACTAAATATTTGAAGAAATACTGTAATTAAACACAAATACTACGTTTTAAGAAGAAGGCAGATTTAAAGAAGAGTAAGGAAAATCATAGAAATAGCATGTCCATCTCATGCTCTACCAAGGTTTTCCAGCATAAAGCATTTTCCAATTTCAGTAGCTGCTGTATGAAAACATTTTATTGTTTATCAGACACTGTTCTCCAGAGCAATGTAAAGGAGCAAATATAGTCTGCCTTATGAGTATGGGGATTCAAACCAGTAACCCAGCTGACAACCTCAATTACACTCATAGGCGCCCACCACAGGGAGTCAGTAACATGATAAGGCAACTCTTTCCAACGATTCCCAATCCATACATACGGGACCGAGCCAAATTGCATTGCCCTATGCTGGATCCTCGGGCATTATTGATGTGCTTTGAATAAAAATTAAATACCTGGTCGCAAGGATGCAGCTTAACTACAAGACAGTGACTTAGACTATTGTGCCAATTGAAGTCCCCAATACTTAAATACTCTTGATAATATAATACACTATATCAGTGTTTCTCAATCCTTCTCCTGGACGCACTCCTGCCCTGCATGTTTTAGATCTCTCCCTGCTCTGTCACACCTACACCTGATTCAAACGATCAGCTCATTATCAAGTCCTTCATGGGCTACATCAGGTATGTTAGGGCAGGCAGAGATCTAAAACATGCAGGGCAGGTGTCCAGGAGCAGGGTTGAGAAACACAGCACTATATAGTCAAACATATATCCTCAAACACACTGGTTAGTGCTGGGTGAAAAAACTAATGAAGATAGGCAATGTCTATTAAGCCATGACTGTTAAATTAAGTCAAATTAAAAGTTATAATAACAGCAAATACCTTGATTCCGTTCAGCATCTCGTTCATTATTTTCATCCGTTTGTCTTTGTACTTCATGTTTTTCACCTAAAAATAGAGACACAGACAAAAATATTAGTTTTGCTGGACTGCGTAAGCGGTGCCGACTAAGAAGAGCGAATGTCTCTTACTGACTGACTGACTACCCCTTGTTAAATAGCATAGTGTTTAGAGAAGCAGACTTGTGAACTATAGGTCCTGAGTTCGTATCTCCTTGCAGGCGAAGCGAAGTACATTTTGTGAATTATTCCATATTGACAAAAACTTTGCTGGCTAAAACCAAAATTGTATACGATTATATTGCGACTGTTTCTGGCATGGAAAAGTTAATCTTCAGTCTCACAAGCAATTGCTCAATTCTTATGATTACTCTTAAGAAGTTAGTAGATACCAGTAAGCCTATTACTGGCTAATAAGCGGTTCAAACGGCCAGTGGCAAAAGCTAATGGCTCATAGACGTTATTTCTGGTGGAGGTAAACTTAATAGGAAACGTTAGTAAGTTTAATACAATGCTCAATAGTGTTTAGCAACTGGTGAAATTTGTAATGCCGTGACGTTATGGTTAAAGCTAGTGCCTCTCATGTGGAAGGCTCAAGTTCAAATCTGCTGTGAACAACAACATTTATTTATTTTATTTCCACGATTCTCTCGTCGTTTCACTTGATGAAAAATTGAATTATCATCACCTTTCTTGATAGTTATTGTATCAATGTCATTCACGAATGAAAGAAAAAAGTATGTTGTTATGCCATGAAAGAAAAAAATATGTTCTTATGCCCTGAAATGTAATAGCTTTGGCAGACTTGCTAGCAATTGCTCAATTCCTATGACTATTCCAGTAAGTTAGTAGATACTGGAAAAGCTTATTACTGGCTAATAAGCTATTAAAACGGTCAGTGGCAAACAAGGATTTGTTGAGGATAGAGGCTATATTGACACACTCTCAAGGGAGACCTCTGTGGTGTAGTGGTTAGCAACACAGCCTTGCTAGTGGGTGACCTGGGTTCAACCCCAATCTCAGGAGGGCAATACTTTCTATTGCGGTCCGGCTGAACTAGGCTTGCCTGGATTCTTGGTTTTTACTAGACCTATTTGCTTCTTAGATGTTTATTCTGTCATAATATGTTAATGGAACTGACTACTTTAACGAGACTGAAAAACTAATTGAAAGTATTCACATACACTGTACACTGCCTGGGGGAACCAGGCTCGCCAGATGGGTGTTCTGGCTGGAAGAATAGCTTGACATATAAAATGTGTATCTATCGCACTAAAGTGAGGTCTGAGGTCAATTACTTACCAGACCTCCCTGAGGGGCAGAATGAAGATAGACTAGAGTTTGAAAGAAAGCTCTTGGTTGAAGAAATGAAAAAACGGAACCCATGTGGAACTGTCATTGCATCTAAGATGGACCAGACCTTCCCACTGCGGAGATGGGAGATTGTGGAGGCTGAACCTCCAGTGAAAACCCTGAAGGAGTTGGCCAGCTCTTTTTACAGAGAGACAAGTACGTACTGATATTGATATGCTTTTTTTGTATTCTCCTATGATAAAGTATGCATTTAAGTTTTAGGACTGGTAACCAAAGGTTTTCCAAAATGTCCACACTGGCTCAAGCCAGTCTACTCACTCACATATTTTTTCTATGTCTTGTAGGTGTTTGCTGAGTTCAACAGGATAGCTACGACAAACCTGGAGAATGACTTTTTTGGTGCAGTTGACCGCTACATACCACGCTTTGTCACAATCTTCAAGTCCAAGAAAGGAAGTGTTGGAGAGAACCTGGCTGAGATTGTGCAGCAAATTGATTCAAGGGTCAGTCGACTACAGACTTGTTACGTTTTTGCTGTGGATTAGATCTTTAAATAACTACTCAAATCGGCAACTGTTCTCTGCACCGTTAAGCATACATGGTGGCAACTTTTTCATATGCACTTTTAAAAATGAGTTTGTATTGTAACTTTTGAAGGTTGCATAATCTTGACCTTTATTTGTTCTATCCACTTCTAGAAACCTGATGTGACAGTAGTGCGTACCCTTGTTCTCCAAGGCATCCCTGTTCTGCTTGATGATGACCCCAGTAACTTCGACAACACCTCCTTTGTAAGTTCTCATATCTTAAAAGAGCACATGCTCTTTATCACAGTGAGTTCAGAACAAAGATGGGCTGCATGCTAACTGTGACAGTTCAGTGTATGCCAGCAGGTTGATAAAAAAGAGATAAAACAACAAAAACCCTAAACAAAAGATGAAGCAGCCATTCAACTAACTCCATTTGTAGTCCATGTCACAGGGTTGCACTGCTGAGTGCAACAATGCTAAGCCAACTTGCCGTGCTGCAATTGTGGGTTCTATACAAGAGGCAGAACATTTCTCTCCCTCACATACACTAGCAATAACATCTGCATTTTTTTATATTAGGACAGACATTAGAGCTTAATTTAATTCATGTTATTTAGTGGATGTCTGTAAGCTGGGTGTAAAGTGAAAACTTAATAAAAATAGGCTGGAGGGAAGTGTTGGCAGGACAGATGACTTGATGACAATTGATAATGCCAATCAAAATGTACCTGTTGTAATGTTTGTGTTTGGTTGTATACAGGATTCTGACAGTGATGAGGCCTAGGCCCAGGTATGCTGACTGTCATCAGTGAAGATGCGCCTCTCTCTCCAAATCATCTCCATCTTGGCCCAGTGTCTACTGCCATCATTCTTGAAGGAAGTATTGTAATGGCCATCTCCAGAACCTACCTCAAACACTTTGCCTCTTGTTTGGGTTGTCCTAAGCACTACACTTGGACTACTCTAAAGCCATGAAAAACACATTCAACTTCACTTGCCCCCCCCCCCAAACTTCAAACTCTTAAAAATCTCCTGTTGAGTTAGAATGGTAAAAATCAAGAGTGACATTTGACATACAATCTTATTTGTTTATAAAAGTAGGTCCAGTTGCTTTTAATTGTTAACTAAATTAAGGCACTCCTTTCATATTGTTTTATATCAGCCCGTGGGTTTATCAGCAATTTACATTTAGAGGCTGCAGGTGTATGGTCATTCATACATGTGTGAGATCGGTTGCCATAGTAATTATTGTACACTAACTGGATGTCACTTGTACTTGTCAGCAGATTGATTCTGTCAGCAGTTTGGTCTTTAAGCAGTTCTTCAGGATAATGTTAAATTATAGGTCAGGGTTGGAATTTTCTTTCCACAAATGACAAATGTATGTCTTTTTATAAAGCCAAATACAATGGCTGCCAATTATTACTGGAAGATTATTGAAGAACAATTTTGGTACCGATGTATAAGGGCAGATAGGCAAACATTCAGTCCAACAGAGTCCGTTGTTCACACCCCTTGGTGTTGCTTTCACTCTGTACTTCTGAAGAATGTTTTTATTTTAATATTTTATGGCAGTGTTTCAGTCAAAAATGCTCAATAGCTTGGACCCAATAAAACCTACATGGAAATAATGAACTAATATAGCTGCAGGGAGAGCTGCTCTACCATGGACATCCTTTATTTGTGCAGTTAATGAAGCATTTTTCAATATAAAATGCTCAATAGCTCGGACCCAGTGAAACTTATATGGAAATAAACAAATGATATAGCTTCAGGGAAAACTTTTCTATCATCAACATCCCTTAGTTTGACTAATTTTCAATTTTGGGAATTATTACTAGTTTATAAAGCTCAGAATGTTCAGTTGAAAACAAAAACACTAGAAACAACATTGCCAAGAATTCTGTCCCCTAATTGAAATGTCCATTTCCCTTTTTTTTGTACAACCAAATCTGTTTATGTGGATTCAGACAAAAAAAAAACGAACCAGCCATTTACTTCCTCATCCTTGTTGTGGAGTGTCAGGGCTCAGAAAAAAAGCTCCACAAACAATATACTAACAGTGGTATAATATATTTTTAAAATAGGCATATTTAAATGTTTTTGGTGTTTGTAGAGTAAACAAAAAAAAGTGTTAAATCTCCCTCCCTCTTTCCTTCCTTGTCCTTTCCTTACCTGTAAGGTCCTGGACTTGGTGGCCAAAACACCATTAATGGGAACCATGAGGACCATCACAGCCAATCCGGCCAGTACAGCAGGCCCCAGCTCTATCCACAGGAAGGCGATTGCAAGCACTATCTGCATTGGGCATGACCACAGCAAGTGGATGAAGTTAGCAACGTCATTAAATCGCTGAGCGTCAGCGGACATCAGATTCACAGTTTCCCCGACTGTGGACTCCTTACGGGCGTCGTTCGATACGACCAGAGCCTGAGTTAGAGGGGGATGAGAGAGGAGAGGAGATAGAAAGGGAATAGTGAGTTAGAGATTTGCTGAATTGCCTAACAATAAATTATGACATCACTGAAACCCTCTTTTCCTATCCCATAAGCGCTGACAAACACTTAGCCAATCATTGTATTGTTTAAGATGAAAAGACAATGTAATGGCATGCATAGATAACAGTTCTGAAGGAACCCCTATGACATTAACATGTACCTTCTTGTACACAGCAGCCGTGAGGGCTGTTCTGACTTTCATCCCTAGAACAAAACATCGTTGGAAGTACTGCTGCAGGAACAGAGACTGAAAGATGGTCACCAGGAAAAGCAGCACTGCATAAACGTAGCCTGTCCATGTGTAGATGGATTTGTCTGTAGTGAAGGATATTAGCAACCTAGGAGTACAATTAAAGGGAGAACATAGGTTGCCATAAATCCATGGTTAGATCCATGATAAAAATCCAAATATGGATACAGAGGAGAGTGGATTCAGTGGATTGTTTACAAACAATTTAAGGCATGGATATTATTCATGTTTTTATAAAACTGCTACTGTTCTTTCTCACAGTCTGTGGATTTATATTGTTTCTTAAATAATCTAGTTTTCTATTCTTTCTCACTCAGTCTACTTTTATTGTGAATTACAGGCTAGGTTATATATTTCACCTAGTACAGCCTTTACTAATGGTGAATTTTGCTGTATGTTGTTTCTGACAGATATATAGCATGTATTTTTTGTAGTTTACACAACATATCAACATGTAGCCTAGCAGTCAAAGCATCTGATCAGTAATTAAAAAGTGAGAATTAGAACATGACTGGGACAATAACTTGTTCACTCACTTTAGTAATTGTGGACTGACGAAGGATAACAAATCCGTTAGCAGCTTTAAGAAAGCTGATTCCCACAGGACCCTTTTAAATGTGGTGGCAAGTGTGGAGATGAGCCACGCTTCCGGGTACTCTGCTTTATCTTCTTTCTTCTTTTTCTCCTTTTCCTTCGTCTTGTCTGTTTCATCCCCCTTTTCCTCCTATTACAGGTATATAGATTTAACTGTAATGATTTGGAAGCTCTTGAAATATTCAGGTACAGTAGCTGCACTTGAAAACAGATGTTTTCAAAGAATTCACACAATTGTTGCTCATACTTTTTTTAACACAATGTGAATCTCAAAAGTCATCAAACCCTTGGACTTTATCCACATTTTATTGTTTTTTGGAGAAGTCCAAAGGGTTGAATACTTTTGACAGCCTCTGTAAAGAAAATCTATTGAAATGAATAGATACACACTATCTTATGTAAGGATATAGGTCTAAGGTCAGACCTCATTATATTGTACATATCTCTTTTATATCTTGGTATAGCAGCATTGTTGTACCTAGCTACACATATAAAGTCATATGTAAATTAAATCCAACCCCTGTAAAGTTAAAACATTCAATTCTAACTAAATTAATTAATAAAGGTAATATAAAAGTAATTTTGAACAAATCACACAAAAAAATATCAGACCAATGGCAATCTACAAAGGACAGATCTTCTGGGCCAATTAAGCCCAAGTGGTGACTGAAACATGCTCATAGAAGTCTCTGAAAACCCTAGGGTAACATTTAGAGATGTACAGGCCCAGTCAATGTACCCCAGTCAATGTTGTGGAATCTGAGCATTAACAACTACAATGTGAATGTACGTTTCATTGTAGGTGAATGGGCCTAGTCAATGAGAACAACAGAAACATCTCTGTTTAGATTATCTCTCTGTAGGTTGCGCTCTACTAACCCCAGGAATGTTTTACATTGACCATTTGGCTTGGGGGTTACTCTCTTGGAAACCTGATCTTTACTAGGTAGACACACCCTTCAATGTATATATCAGCTTGTAACCAACATTACAGTGAGAAGAGATTGAGTGAGATGAGATTGAGGTTGTGTAAGGAAGACCAGGTCCATAACCTCATGAACAAGTCTTTCTAATGCTGCAATAAATAATATGATTTCTCTCTTCCTTGACAAACGGGTATGCTAATTATTACAACCACTATACGAAACGGCCGATTTCTAACAATGTCAAAGTGCATAATTCAACTTTCAGAAAGAGACTGCTGTTAAAAAAGTAGATCAATATACGACTGATGTTTGCCAGATAACACCAGTGTAAAGATCAATACTACTGGAACAATGAGCTCTGGACAAATGAATCAAAGGCGAAGTTGTTGGGCCGCAATGCCAGATGCCATGTTTGGCGAAAGTGAAACACCACCTATGAACAGAAGAATGTCATACCAGATATAAAGCATGGAGACGGGGGGATTAGGGTTTGGGAATGCTTTGTTGCCCAAGGGCCTGATCAACTTGACATAATTTAGTCCAGGGCTTGACATTAGCACTCGCCCACCCACCTAATTCAGCTGTGGTGTGCAACGCAATCACTCTTACTAGCCACTTTGGCAGGTGGCATACTATAAATCTATGTACAATGTAAAACTAATTGCAATGTAAGTGACACTACAAGCTACGTCCCTACAACTCCCATCTACGTAGTGTTTGATTCTGGTCCATTTGTGTTAGGCTTATTGCTTTGCGCTTGCACGCCATTGATCGACTGCGTGAACAAGACAGGCTAGTATGCAGCACACCATAGTCAACTTTAATCAAATAAAACGTAATTTCCCAAAAACAAAATCTTGGCTAGTAAAAATGCTGAGTAGCAAGTGGAAAACCACTAGCCACAGTGGTTGGTGAGCAAAAAAGGTTAATGTCAAGCACTGATTGAGTCAACCATGAACTCCATATCGTACCACAGAATTCTCGAGGGGAATGTGAGGCTATCTGTCAAAAACCTGAAGCTGAACTGAACATGGACATTGCTACAGGTCAATGATCCAAAACACACAAGCTAGGTTACAACAGAATGGTTAAAAGAAATTAAGATATTGAGGATTAGGGATTAATTGAGTCAAAGCCCAGATCTTAACCCTATCGAAATACTGTGGGAGGATTTGAAGCGTGTATGCAGTGCCAGCTCAAGCCTTTTGGGGCCCTAAGAAATATTGTATTTGAAAAAACTCTGCAGTGTTCAGGCTCATTAGTGGTCAAGGCCCCCTTGCTGTTGTGCTCCCTAAGTGACTGCTTTATGAACCAGCCCTGTGCACACCCTTTTAAATGTGGTGACAAAGGTGGAGAAGGGGACAAGAAAGCCCTTGAATATGACACAGCTGAAGCAGTACTGTGTATGCAAATATTCTACCCAGTCCCAGGCATGGTCACATGGGTGGCATGGGGTGACAACTTGCCACCCCAACACTGACCTGAAAACTATAATAATAAAAATAATAGTTGTAGCTCACATTGTCATTCATTAAAATATTATCTAAACTTAATAATAAACTACCACACTTAAAAACATCTCAAAATCAAACTTTAGCGAAAGCAAAAGGTGCATCTAGATCGATGCTCATCTGATTGGCACATGCATGGACATCTAGTCACCATTCTTCAGACTTGTTTGTTGGATGCTGGTGAGCAGCAAAAAGTGGTGAATCTGATGTAAGAATAGTGGGATGATAGCCATGCTCTAGATATTCATATGTATTTTAATACACGTTTCATATTCATGTGAGTGTTTTATTTAGTTTTCACAATGAATCTGGCTAAACGTTAGCGATATAGTTAGACTACACTGTTGTCATGTAGCAGCTATCTTTGTAGTTATTATTATCAGTGTAAACAGACTGTTCATTGCTTAACATAAGTTCTGTATTTAAATTATGAACATTTGTGACTAGACTATCTACTAATAGCAATTACCTGCCTACCTTACTAGCTAGCTGTCCTACATGTAGCAAAAATCATTCTAATCTGATAATGCAGGCTACTTATTTCACATGAAAACACACTCTGAGTCATCGTTTTTACTACAATACATTTGATAATCATGTAATTGTTGTGTTGTTGTTTCCTGTGCTGTACAATGTGCAAATTGAGAGAAAAATCTAATTTCTTTGTGAAAACATTGAGGGAGGGAGATAGAGAGCACGTTTGTATGTAATTCTGGTGAGGATATTTTACTGCATATATTTGTTTTTGTTTCAATTTCTATTAGTGCTGAAATTGCTGGCTGATATTTCTTACAGTACATATTGAATCTAAACTGTTCTCTTTTTGTATTTCTGTACATGAAAGTCATTAATTATCAGGGACCTAGTAAATCTGGGTAAGTACCTGCTAATTTTTAAGGTAATGAATAGGTAAATGTATCTTGGCCAGTCTTTATTTTCTTGCTTTGTCTTTTTTTGTTACTGTATGCCAGTCCATTTAACACATTTTTGACTATAGTAAGCCATCCAAATGATGTAATATAAAACAATACATTTAGATGTACAAATTAATTTCCATCCATCCATCCATCCATCTTCTCCCGCTTTATCCGGGGCCGGGTCGCAGGGGCAGCAGTCTAAGCAGGGATGCCCAGACTTCCCTCTCCCCAGACACTTCCTCTAGCTCTTCCGGGGGGACACCGAGGCGTTCCCAGGCCAGCCGGGAGACATAGTCCCTCCAGCGTGTCCTAGGTCTTCCCCGGGGTCTCTTCCCGGTGGGACGGGACCGGAACACCTTCCCAGGAAGGCGTTCCGGAGGCATCCGAAAAAGATGCCCAAGCCACCTCAGCTGACCCCTCTCGATGTGGAGGAGCAGCGGCTCTACTCTGAGCTCCTCCCGGGTGACCGAGCTTCTCACCCTATCTCTAAGGGATCGCCCGGCCACCCTGCGGAGAAAGCTCATTTCGGCCGCCTGTATCCGGGATCTTGTCCTTTCGGTCATGACCCAAAGCTCATGACCATAGGTGAGAGTAGGAACGTAGATTGACTGGTAAATCGAGAGCTTCGCCTTGCGGCTCAGCTCTTTCTTCACCACGACAGACCGATACATCGACTGCATTACTGCAGAAGCTGCACCGATCCGTCTGTCAATCTCCCGTTCCATCCTTCCCTCACTCGTGAACAAGACCCCTAGATACTTAAACTCCTCCACTTGAGGCAGGCACTCTCCACCAACCTGAAGTGGGCAAGCCACCCTTTTCCGACTGAGGACCATGGCCTCAGATTTGGAGGTACTGATTTTCATCCCCACCGCTTCACACTCGGCTGCAAACCGTCCCAGTGCATGCTGAAGGTCCTGGTTAGAAGGGGCCAACACGACAACATCATCTGCAAAGAGCAGAGACGAAATTGTGTGGTCCCCAAACCTGACACCCTCCGGCCCCTGGCTGCGCCTAGAAATTCTGTCCATAAAAATTACGAACAGAACCGGTGACAAAGGGCAGCCCTGCCGGAGTCCAACATGCACTGGGAACAAGTCTGACTTACTGCCGGCAATGCGGACCAAGCTCCTGCTTCGGTTGTACAGGGACCTGACAGCCCTTAGCAAAGGACCCAGGACCCCATATTCCCCAAGCACCCTCCACAAGATGCCGCGAGGGACACAGTCGAATGCTTTCTCCAAATCCACAAAACACATGTGGATTGGTTGGGCAAACTCCCATGAACCCTCCAACACCCCGTAGAGGGTATAGAGCTGGTCCAGTGTTCCACGGCCCGGACGAAAACCACACTGTTCCTCCTGAATCCGAGGTTCTACTATCGGCCGTATTCTCCTCTCCAGAACCCTGGCATAGACTTTCCCGGGGAGGCTGAGAAGTGTGATCCCCCTATAGTTGGAACACACCCTCCGGTCCCCCTTCTTAAAAAGAGGGACCACCACCCCGGTCTGCCATCCCAGAGGCACTGTCCCCGACCGCCACGCGATGTTGCACAGGCGTGTCAACCAAGACAGCCCCACAACATCCAGAGACTTGAGGTACTCAGGGCGGATCTCATCCACCCCCGGTGCCTTGCCACCGAGGAGTTTCTTGACCACCTCAGTGACTTCAGCCCGGGTGATGGACGAGTCCACCTCTGAGCCCTCATCCTCTGCTTCCTCAATGGAAGACGTGTCAGCGGGATTGAGGAGATCCTCGAAGTACTCCTTCCACCGCCCGACGACATCCTCAGTTGAGGTCAACAGCTGCCCACCTCTACTGTAAACAGCGTTGGTAGGGCACTGTTTCCCTCTCCTGAGGCGCCGGATGGTTTGCCAGAATCTCTTCGAGGCCAGCCGATAGTCCTTCTCCATGGCCTCACCGAACTCCTCCCAGGCCCGAGTTTTTGCCTCCACAACCACCCGGGCTGCAGCCCGCTTGGCCTGTCGGTACCCGTCAGCTGCCTCAGGAGTCCCACAAGCCAACCAGGCCTGATAGGACTCCTTCTTCAGCTTGACGGCATCCCTTACTTCCGGTGTCCACCACCGGGTTCGGGGATTGCCGCCTCGACAGGCACCGGAGACCTTACGGCCACAGCTCCGAGCGGCCGCTTCGACAATGGCGGTGGAGAACATGGTCCACTCGGACTCAATATCTCCAACCTCCCTCGGGATCCAGTCGAAACTCTGCCGGAGGTGGGAGTTAAAGATCTCTCTGACAGGAGACTCGGCCAGACGTTCCCAGCAGACCCTTACAGTACGCTTGGGCCTGCCGAGTCTGTCCAGCTTCCTCCCCCGCCATCGGATCCAACTCACCACCAGGTGGTGATCAGTTGACAGCTCCGCCCCTCTCTTCACCCGAGTGTCCAAGACATACGGCCGCAGGTCAGATGAGACGACAACAAAGTCGATCATCGACCTGCGGCCTAGGGTGTCCTGGTGCCACGTGCACTGATGGACACCCTTATGCTTGAACATGGTGTTCGTTATGGACAAACTGTGACTAGCACAGAAGTCCAATAATTGAACACCACTCGGGTTCAGATCCGGGGGGCCGTTCCTCCCAATCACGCCCCTCCAGGTGTCACTGTCGTTGCCCACGTGGGCGTTGAAGTCCCCCAGTAGAACAATAGAGTCCCCAGTCGGAGCACTTTCCAGCACCCCTCCCAGAGACTCCAAGAAGGTCGGGTACTCTGCACTGCCGTTCGGCCCGTAGGCACAAACAACAGTGAGAGACCTATCCCCGACCCGTACAAATTAATTTGTCTATCATATTGTGATTATTGTTGAGTAATATTTGAACTTAAAAAGTAGGTACATAGTATAGTATAGTATATACATGACCTATCATTATTTCAGAATAATTAGCATTCTAGGGATTGTGACAAATTTCACAAGTATTACAAACTATAGAGCTAATAAGAAGCCAGTACAATAATTTAATTATTTGGCAATTCATGCTGTTACAAAGTTACAACTAAGAACCTTCTGCATATGGAACTTTGTCCTATTTATACATTTGATGGTGCCACCTATTATTGTGCTCTGGCCACCCCATGTCCTGGATACGCTACTGACACAGTTGATGTAAGGGACTGATAAATAAATGGCTAAATTAAGTTATTTCAGCAAAAAAGGGGACAAACCGCTGGGGTGTGTTTACTTTTTCCCCACCAAAAAAATGCATTTCTGTCAATTTTTGATGAATAAATTACTGCGAAACTATACTCTTTCAGTGTCATTTTTAAAATTAGGTTATCAATCAATAGTGTGGAAGTGAAGATGACACCCATATGTCCAAATATGTTATAGAAAAGTAATTTTAAAAAATACAGCTTTGCAGTAAATGTTCTACTTTTGTGTGAGCATAAAAGGCTTATCAGGCTTATCAGACTACAAAGGTGGAATGTTTTCAGGAGTGTATGGGTGAGAAACAATGGGACAGATACTGCTTACCTTGCACTGTATTGGTCAAAAAACTACTGACTATGTGGAACACCACAAAATAAATCCATGTGTATTTTTTATTGTTTGAGATTTGTGACTCTGTCTGTCTGTGTTCTGTGTACTCTCACCATCACCAACACATCCTGGCTGACCCCCTTCCCCAGGCCGTTCTGACGCCCATTTGGGAGGACTTCTCCCTGGACCGTGCTCGTCTTCTTCATCCCTCTCTTCCTAAGTTTGGTCTGGATCCTGGTCCTGGCTGCTTTTAGCTCTGTCTGCATAATCTGCTGGAACTTCTGGCTGATCTGGAGTGTACTCTCTGCCTCACTAAGCTCCCACATATCCTCCTGGACCAGAGGTCGCTTAAAACCATTTAGCACCATGCTAACAGGGGTATGGAGAGAAACAGAAAGAAAGGGTCAAAACTAATCCAGCGAGACAGGCAAAGACTAACTTCTGATATTACGGTTTAGACACAGACCCAATCTCTTGTAAGCCAGGCATACAGCCAGATAGCCATGTTTTGAAGGCATTGAGGAAGATCAGTGCTACCATACCTGTTGAACCAGTTGAATGTTATCCTGCTGAGAAATGGTGCCCCGACCTCTGGATTCTAAAACGTTCATGACAAGACATCATGACAAGAGGTAGAACAATATGTTTATTTACATAGGTTGTTGAGATGTTGTTTCTGTTGACAGTATATCAGTATAATGTACTGTTGGTGACAAATAAACAATAAAAAACTGCTGACAATAACATCTCCATGGAAATATCTTTATGTATGCTATAGAGAAGCACCTTTTTGACCAGCTCCTCTGCTTCCCGGGGGACATCTCCAAAGGCAGAGAGGACAAGGGCAATCAACTCCAGCCCAAAGGAGATGTAAAAGAGGCAGAAACGAGGGAGGTCTAAGCTCTTTTTCTTGCCCATTTCATCCACCGTTTCGTCCTAGCACAGTGAATTTAGATTGATCAGTAATATTTAGGATCAGAAGGGTGAGCATGAAACGCCTTGATTGCTCTATATAAAAAAATAAATCCCTCCCTCCGTACCAGACTGAGGGCCTCTCGTAGCAGGGTCTGGAAGGGGAAAACATCACACAGCACAAGGATCAGCCAGAAAAGGAATAAGGTGGCAGAGTCCACCGCTCCCTTCCTTCTCCTCAGACCCTCCTGACACAGCAACAGCAGGATCTGTATAGGATGTATGGCAATTTGCTGTTTTCGTCAGCAGACAGCAACACTAACAAATAGGCCCAAGGAAAACTACATTGACTGAATTATAACTCGACCGAAACTGGAAAAAACTACACTGTTGTGATCATTCGGGCCCAGTATTGCTATCCAATCCATAATAGAGATGACAATTCAAAAGGTTTACCCATGAGAGAGCGAAGAGAACAGGGTTGGCATAGAATATCCCAGGGTTCCTCACAGTCGTGGCGGGGTCTCTGGTTGGATTATAATCCTCTCCTAACGTTACAGCAAGACTTGCTATTGCGGTCAAAAACAACAGCCCAACCACAATCTAAGGAGAAGGGTGAATTAGAGGGGTGAGAGAGAGGACATTTTTAAATGAATGTCACAGATACAGATAACAACAACCAAAATGTCCAGGAACAGGTCTAAACAGTCAGTAGTATTTTCACAGAGATTACAATTATTTTATTACACCCAATTGCAATAACATCAATACAATGACTTTTATGACATCCTGGACATTCACCTTAAGTATTTTCAGTATCTGAATTTTCCCACTTGAGTGTGTCATTGACAGGGGGTTAGTTTACCTGTTTACAGAGGTAGAGCTTAGACAGGTGTTTATTAGGTGTGGCTTTTGTGCAGAGGACTGCCAGGTGCAGGGGGGCGCAGAGCCACAGGAAGCCCAGTGGAGCCCATACCAACACGGTCTGCTCGAAACACACTGGCAGGTCTGGGTCAGCGCGCTGCAGGAGCGACAAATTCTAATGCAGAGGAAACACTGGCGTTACGCGAGCACACGTACACATGCAAACATACACACGCTCAAACACACACGCACAGGTCCAAACCTGACCTGTGCACTGACCCAGAACAGATTAGGCCCTCCCTCCAACTCCATAATTTGCAATTTAATTCAATATGACTAACAGGTAATTATTAATCTCAAGACCTGCATCCCACCTGCTGGGCAAAACATTTGTGTTTGTGTGTCTGTCTGTGTTTGTGGTGGGGTGTTTGATTATGTGTTTGATCTTTTGCTTATTTTATTATACACGTGCAATGTTCTGGTTATATTTATTTTCGACTAATTGTCGTCTTGCAATATTATGGCTTTAGTCTTGTTATCATTGTAAATGACAATTGGTTTTCAAATCATATTACATGATGAAGGTTTTGAAATATAGCTTTATTGAACACTGATAAAAACCAACAATCATGAAAAAAGTTGGATGTGTGCTTACAAAATAGGAACATTTGTGACAAAAATAACAAATGAGAAAGGAGCGATAGTAGCAAATGAACGCCTCTACAGAACACACTACATTACAAGTGTTATTTCATAATTGCTTATGCCTAAAAAGTATAGAAAATGGCTATTATTCTCTACAAATTTGCTTTTGTGACCTGGACAGTGATATTTTGAAATGTACCTATTTCCAATGGGAGAACGGACAAATTGTTGTATTTTCATTCACATAAATCCAAATTAACGTTGGCTATTTATAATAAAGTAATACAAAAATGACTACAAAAGATATATAAGTGAGTATTTTTTCGAGATTTACGATTATACTGTAAATAGTGTTGGTGAACGTCACTTTTCAAAGTAACTACTTACAATTACTAGTTACACTTCCCATAAAGTAAGGTTATTTTACTTTGTTACTTGCTGCAGAAAGTAATACTTTAATCAAGAATCTCTTAAATCAACAAATTATTTTGTATTGCAAATGCCTCCACATTTTGCCCTTACACCCGGTTCACAATGTTCGCAATCTTGCTCTGATACATCACGCAGATCTGGGCAGACTATTGCAGCGACTATTGCAGCTGTCCTCCAGCATAACGATCAAGAACATTTCACAAAGCTTTGTGTCATTCAATTTGGTTTGAATAAATGGTCTTCCAGCCCAACTTATTTATACTACTTTTACCGTGAAAATAGATACATTTTGGAGGGAGTAACTGAGAATAAGTAAATTCAATATACATTTTGGTCAATTATATTCTGAAAATATAAAATAAACATGTATTGCAATAACCGTAATATTTAAAGATTTAAATATTTAAAGACTTTTTAGAATAAAGATAGGATCAAGAATTATAACCAGCAATATTATCAGAATTGTCAAGTCCTGATGTGTTTCACCTCCTCCCCTCACCAGGTGTTACCGGTTCCCCATTAGCCCTGTGTACTTAACCCCTGTTCTCTGTTCTGGCATTTTCCAGATCGTCTTGTACAGTTGTTTCCAGCGTTCTATGTCTTGTGTTACCCACTCTGCCTGTCATTCTTTTCCCTGGTTGCGACCCCTGCCTGTTTTTCTGGATTACGAGCCTGCGGTTTGAAAACTACAATAGTGTAATATTATTCATTTATTTTTCATTTTTTATTATAGATTATTTGCTGTGATTTGGTAACTTCCGGTTCTGTGAAAGGATTCTGCTGCAGCGAAGATGAAATATTTCTCGAACAGAGACTTCAGTCGCTAGGGGGCTTTTCCGATTCCACTCTGTTGTGACGGACTTCATTGGAATGAATGACGCAATGTAATGGAGTGCATGAATCTCATGTGAATGAGGCATTATCCCTCACTCACACATACACTCACCTAAAGGATTATTAGGAACACCATACTATACTGTGTTTGACCCCCTTTCGCCTTCTGAACTGCCTTAATTCTACGTGGCATTGATTCAACAAGGTTCAGTACATTCTTTAAAAATGTTGGCCCATATTGATAGGATAGCATCTTGCAGCTGATGGAGATTTGTGGGATGCACATCCAGGGCACGAAGCTCCCGTTCCACCACATCCCAAAGATGCTCTATTGGGTTAAGATCTGGTGACTGTGGGGGCCATTTCAGTACAGTGAACTCATTGTCATGTTCAAGAAATTTGAAATGATTTGAGCTTTGTGACATGGTGCATTATCCTGCTGGAAGTAGCCATCAGAGGATGGGTACATGGTGGTCATAAAGGGATGGACATGGTCAGAAACAATGCTCAGGTAGGCCGTGGCATTTAAACGATGCCCAATTGGCACTAAGGGGCCTAAAGTGTGCCAAGAAAACATCCCCCACACCATTACACCACCACCACCAGCCTGCACAGTGGTAACAAGGCATGATGGATCCATGTTCTCATTCTGTTTATGCCAAATTCTGACTCTACCATCTGAATGTCTCAACAGAAATCGAGACTCATCAGACCAGGCAACATTCTTCCAGTCTTCAACTGTCCAATTTTGGTGAGCTCGTGCAAATTGTAGCCTCTTTTGCCTATTTGTAGTGGAGATGAGTGGTACCTGGTGGGGTCTTCTGCTTTTGTAGCCCATCCGCCTCAATGTTGTGCGTGTTGTGGCTTCACAAATGCTTTGCTGCATACCTCGGTTGTAACGAATGTTTATTTCAGTCAAAGTTGCTCTTCTATCAGCTTGAATCAGTCGACCCATTCTCCTCTGACCTCTAGCATCAACAAGGCATTTTCGCCCAGTAGTTTAGTTCCTAATTCGAGTTACTGTATTAAACACTACAAATCAATTAAATGTTTCTTACTGGAGACAAATGACCAGGTGTTCAACTTGATAAATTAAATCGCGGTCCTACCATCTGGAACAATTGATTGTTTTGGCCTTGGTCCTGACGAAAGTAGCTACGAAATTCCTTTCCTAAAAGCCAAAGCTCTTCAATCAGTTGGTGAAAGTCGCCAACTGGTTTTCGCGATCTCAGCCATTGGTCTCATTGTTGAATGAGCCTATCAATACTATCTTGACTATTTAGAATTGTAGTAACCTCCAATTTTAGAGGGAGATTATATTATATAGGCTGTCAAACGTGATATGCTTGCACAATACATTTTCTGAAATATGTAGAGGAGAACAGGGTAAATTGTCACACAGGTAAATTGTCACACTGCTCATACCTCCAACACCAGAGGTGCTCTCTCAAAAATCTAATTGTGTGACTACAAGTTCTATGGTCAACTTCCTATTCACACGTGATCAAGAACACTGTAATCTGAGGTGAGCACACGTTTCTTATTTTTCCCCTTCAAAAGTAAAAATGTGCCACTTTAAATTTTATTCAATAAAACCTTGTCAGCATTATTTTTGCACTGAGTAGAGTAAACAATATCATGTCTTTTATATTTTATCTGCAGTCCTATGTTGAGCTTAACTTGAGATTTAGCCAACATTAACACACATGTCAGTTTGGGGCAAGTTGTCTCAATGACCTTGTCACATGTGACAACTTGCCCCGGTATAAATAGACACATAGAACATGCTCAAAAACATTGTAATTCCTTTTAATTAGCTCTGATAATATTATTAAATGTTACTGTAAATGGATTATTATATATACGTATAGTTTAAAGCAGCTGACATTTCCATGGACTTGCCTACACAAGACAGGCTCTGGCTTGTCTATGTGTTTGTTTGTGTCTACAAACAATCACTCAATACAATCAAATGTATTTATAAAGCCCTTTTTACATCAGCAGATGTCACAGTGCTTTTACAAAACACCTGGCCTTAAACCCCAAGGAGCAAACAACAGAAGTGTTGAATTTCAGTGGCTAGGAAAAACTCCCCAAGAAGGCCATTAATTAGGAAGAATCCTAGAGAGGACCCAGGCTCAGAGGGGTGACCAGTCCTCTTCTGGCAATGCCAGGTGAACTTATTAAGATTACAATTGTAATAATTTATAAATGCGTGTGAGTCTAGAGTCTATTTAAACTTAGTCCAGGTTGGAAGCATGACCAGATGGACAAGGAAAGGGACCAGACGGGGGAAGGGGAGGTGTCAGCACAGTGGCAGCTGAAATCGTCAGGCATCATCTCGATCTGCAACACAACTAGGAGGACTCTGGACAGGAACAGCAATGGGTCCCCCAAGCCAAGTACTCCGCAGATGTGGGCCAGGACCTCATGCACTCCTAAGTTCAAAACGGGAGGAGACTGGGAAAATTCAGAAAATGCACTCCTCATATCAACAAGGATTTATAGTGGAGAAGGAGAACTGACCCTACTCCCCCAGCACAATAATATAGCAGCGTAAGACCTTGGGACTGAGACGGGGGGGTCTGGCGACACTGTGGCCCTACCTGGGGGAGGCCCCGGACAGGGCCCAACAGGCAGGAAATTAATCCACCCACATTGCCAAGCATCAACCAAAGGGACCAACCATCCTGAATGAGGGCCGAGTATTGCCAGCAGAGTAAAGCCCAATTGCACAAGTGCGCAACAGAGAGACAACAACAACCCAGTGACTCCGCCCCCGAGAGGCATTGGAGGGAGGGCATCCAAGTGGCGATGGGAGCCCACCTGTCAAGACAGCAAGGGTAGACAGTATTTCTGGTCACCTTCACGCCCCTGGGCCAGGCTACACTTAATCATAGACTGTGCCGTAAAGAAGAGTCTTTATTAGACACTTGAAAGTTTGAACTGAGTTTGCATTTCTAACTTTAATTGGCAAATAATTCCACAGTAGTGGTGCTCTATGAGAAAAGGCCCTGCCCCCGGCTGTTTGTTTAGAGATTCTAGGTCCAATTAAAAGGCCTGCATCTTGCGATCGCAGGTTACGTGTAGGTATGAATGGCTGGATCATTTCAGCGAGGTAAGTAGGAGCAAGTCCATGTATGGATTTATAGGTTAACAATAAAACCTTAAAATCAGCCCTAACCCTAACAGGCAGCCAGTGTAAAGAGATTAGTGCTGGAGTAATGTGTTCACATTTTTTGTTGTAGTTAGCAGCCATGTGCAGCACTAATTGAAGTTTATTTATTGATTTTTCAGGGTAATCGGAAAGTAGAGCATTGCAGCAATCTAGTCTAGAAGTCACAAAAACATCAGTTTTTGATAGAAACCTTCAGATTTTTGCAATGTTTCGAAGATGAAAATAAGCAACTCTTGAGACATATTTTATATGTTCATCAAAGGAGAAGTCAGGGTCAAGGGTAACACCAAGGTTTCTTACAGTTTTTTGGGATACGACCATGCAGCCGTTGAGATTCACAGTGAGATCTGCTAATAAAGCTCTTTTTTTCTTGGGTCCTAAAACGAGCATTTCTGTTTTTCTTGAGTTTAAAAGCAAGAAATTCTCTGTCATCCACTTCCTAATATCTAAAACGCATGCTTCCAAAGTAGCTAATTTCTCCATGCCTAATTGAAATATGTAACTGTGTGTCATCAGCATAACAGTGAAAGTTGACATTGTGATTCCAGATTACATCACCCAGAGATAGCATATATAGTGAGAACAATAATGGGCCCAGAACCGAGCCTTGAGGAACACCAAAACATACCTTTGACTTGTATAAAGTATTTCGCAGTGTTGAGTTTAGATCCTTGATTTGATCGTTTGCAGATTTATTTACTCTGTCCTTGATTGTAAGAATATCAAGGAATCCATTTGTAGTCCGAGAATTTATAATACAGGTTTTGAAACTCATTGTTTGCGGTGCAAATGGATTTCTTGTTTAAACAGTGAATGTAATAAGATAGTGATCCGATAATCCAGGATTTAGGGGGGAAATTATTTGATCTATAATACCTATTTCTCGTGACAGGACTAAATCTAAGGTATGATTGTGGCGGTGTGTTGGACGTATGTATTTTTCAAAATATTTTATAAGAAAAAGTTAGCAATAAGTGCTAAAAAGGTTCGACATTCACCTTTCGCTACTACTTCCGCCCTGCTTCCACGCATGCAATTTGAGGCATAGGTTGGATAAATCCAACGCATACACAAGACCAAACGTCCTGCAACTGGTTCTGCACTGAAATGCTGCAAGCCAATTGCAGAGTTCCATTTGAAATGAATTAACTTCCGGTGTATCACAGCGCATTATCGCTGCATGTCTAGACAGTGTTGTGAACGCATCGTTTTGTTGCAAGCCCTTTCCATATCGCTACGCATTATTTTGTGATTCACGACGCATCTATAAATAGTGGCTGATATGTGCAGTCACCGGTTATCCTGCCCTTTTCAATTTGTCAGACAATATTTATAGAGACATTAATGCTACAAATAATGCAGGGAGGAAGATTTCCTATAATCGGCTACGAGCTCAGTAATTTTAACTTTTTGGCTATAAAAAAGTTCTGAACGTTTTGTTATGTAAGCAACTGCACGTTTCTCAGCTCGTATGCCTGTCACTTGAGGATAACTTGCTAGCTTCATACAAACTATTCTGGCTAGCTGGTAGTTTGAATGTGTGTAGAGCAGTGTATTTGGCAGCTTTATGTTCGTTTTGGTCATTATAATTATGTAGGCCATACTTTTTACAAATAATATTTAATATATTTACAAATATATTCACTTAATTCCGTTCTGATAATGCTTTTTTGAGGAGATGAGATGCATAACTTAATAAATTGACAGTTTCCGGTTTGAATGACGTACACGTTTTGACGCAAGAGTAGGAAAAATCTAACGCAAAGGTTACGCATGGTGCTGCATGTCTTTGCATCATAACGCACATGTTCATTGGAAATGACTGAACTTCCGTTGTTACGCATATACATGACGAATAATACCAAAATATCCTGTGATCTATTCATCTATAAATCCGTTCACGCATTATGAAAATGTAGATGCGTAGGCTGCTAGCATTTACATCATGATTTTCGGCATGTACATTCAAAACGTTGTACTTTCTGTCCAAGGCGGGGCGGATGGTTGGGCTAAGCCCCGAATGTATAGTGATCCTAGTGATGCCTATGCACACACCACAGGCGATTTCATCAGGATGGGGTACAATTATTTCAGCGCTTAGCACTAGTCAGTTGTTTGTTTGGCTCCGACTCATGTGTGGAAACATTACAGCATTATTATAATTATTATAATTGTCGTGAAAACTGGGACAATTTGGTAATTAATGTTGAAAACCGGGACAATTTAGTGGTTTGCAGATGTTTTTTAGTGGTTTTGTCGGGACCAGGACACGTACGCGGCTTGATTCAGGGACAATCCCGGCAAACCGGGACGTCTGGTCACCCTATTGTAGGAGGTACTACAATACTGAACAGTCCATAACCTAACTAACACGTTGGGCGAACAACTACATTTAGTAGTACAAGAACAGAAGGAAATGTATAACGTCACACTTAAGGTCTATCAAGACAATTTAAGAAACAATATAGCGTGGTCAAGGATTGTTCAGACTCTCAGACCTACAGTTGCCCTCAATCAGTTACATACATTCAGTGGCGTTTTTATATGTAAAAATATGGTGGGGCACAAACCATTTCAAAATATAGGATGCATACCAGTAAAGCTACAAAAACCCCTCTTGCTACTGATTTGTTTATTTAACACATCAACAAACAGCATGGCTCCACAAAACACTTTTAACAACAGAGTGGCTTGCTTCTACCAGGTGTTGTAGTACACATAATGGAGAGAGAGACCTTTTTGTGTAATTGTTCTCCTTATGGGGGACCTTAGAGTGGGCCCAAGCGCACGACACCAGACACAAATCAGAGAAACAAAAAAGGTGTTTTAATGGTGGCTGGGATGAAAGGACCGAGGCCAGGCCAGAGGGGTTGGGGCTGGGCAGGTAGGTAGGTTGGTGGGTAGGGCGAGGCAGACAGGACAGCGGGTGGAGGTGTTTGGAGGCTGGATAAGGTGGATCTTGGTAACGGGGAATAAACAGGGTTAGTTGGAAGGAACAACTAAACTGGGTGCTTAAACTATGATTTGGAGTGGCCGGGAACGTTACTGCCTAGAAGTAAATAACAACGATCTAGCACCCAACAGATGGAAACCAGGGTATATATAGACAGGCTGATGAGGGAACGAATAGCAGGTGGAAACCAGGGCATATATAGGCAGGCTGATGAGGGAATGACTTGAGGGGCAGTGGGGGAAAGCCCCACATACATGTACAGACAGGAGAGACAGCCTGGCCCGGAATGTGAGGAGGTGGATGCGGAGGGCGTGACACTTCTCTGTCACACACATGTAAAATTACCACTGTCACATTTACAAACCTAAATTAGGAATGCAACCAAGCTCTGAACCATTGTGCCTACAGGGCCATACACGGACAGCAATGAGCTCAACACCACTGAAGGCCACAATGAAGTGGAAAGACAACTTTGTAGGGATACAGATCCATTCTATGACAAAAGCCTTAATAGATAAGCATGGACACTGACACTTGTCTATATCAATCGATCCAGCACAAAAATATGACCAATACATGGACCAGCACCACAAAGTAAGGATGACAAAATATGCTTTCACTCACCAAGGCTGAAGGCTCACTTGAAGAGAAAGGTGGCACAGTGGTTCTTCCGCTGAGCAAACTTTTCGATTACTTTGGGAATTAAGTCATGAAGCTGCTGAATCAGCTGGCTTTCGATGGACAACATGGGCAATGCGTTGAGTTGCGGCTGTCCCATGGTATTGCGAGTGAAGGTTTTTACCCTCTTCAAGGTGGAAAAGTTCTTATCTGACTCGGATGTCGTCATAGGTGTTGTTACGATCATTTTCAGCAGAGTGACAATCTCCGCAAAAGCCTCCTCTAGGTTGTTTTTATGGATGGATCTTAACAGAGACAGGGCCATTTTACCATTGTGAAGCTCAGTGTGGGGCGGTACAGAGTGGTCAGCTCAGACTTCAACTTTTTCTCGTTTCCTAGATGCCACAGTTTCACCACACTGTCAAGCTCAGATGTAGGGAAAGACAGGACAAATTGTGGGAAGAGCAAGCTGTCAACCAGCTTGGCAGCGATCAAGTGTTCACTTTGTGAAAACCTCTGAAACACCTGGGAGATGATTGTGTCGCATGCCTCCTTCATCACCTGCGCTGTGTTGGTTACCCGTTGGCCTGGCTCGCCCATTCATCAGTTTGCTTTCGTATATTCTGGACATTCTCCTTGAAACGGGTGAGCGCACTGCTAATCCCAGATGCATCGATGCTCTGTTTTTGCAGTGTTGAATAAAACATCAACTTCTGGGATAAGGAAGAAGAAAAAAATCCAGCAGCTGCAGAAAGGCTTGGTCCCTGAGTTTTTTAGACAGGTCGTATGCCTCACTTATGGTGGCCTCATCCCATCCTGGTTGTGTGCGTATGTCCTCCATTCACAGGAGCAGTGCAGCGCAGTTTTCCCAAACTGGATTAAAGTTCCATCGTACAGCGAGTGGTCTTGGAATGCGTCTCTGTGTTGCCTCAGCACATTTCGGAGCACCAGAGAAAAAGGTGGCAAAAGCATTCCTCTGATTTCATGTGTTCTATGTGCCATCTTAAATCCTTGTTAATGTTGTGCAGTTTACCGTTCTTCTCTTATAAAGCAGGCCTCCCCTGGTAACCACCGTGTTTCACGTCACAACGCTATGAACTGTTGGCAATTCCCTGCAGTCCTGTTCTCCACTCATTACCTGTATTAACTGCACCTGTTTGAACTTGTTACCTGTATAAAAGACACCTGTCCACACACTCAATCAAACAGACGCCAACCTCTCCACAATGGACAAGACCAGAGAGCTGTATAAGGACATCAGGGATAAAATTGTAGACCTGCACAAGGCTGGGATGGGCTACAGGACAATAGGCAAGCAGCTTGGTGAGAAGGCAACAACTGTTGGCGCAATTATTAGAAAATTGAAGAAGTTCAAGATGACGGTCAATCTCCCTCGGTCTGGGGCTCCATGCAAGATCTCACCTCGTGGGGCATCAATGATCATGAGGAAGGTGAGGGATCAGCCCAGAACTACAGCCCAGGACCTGGTCAATGACCTGAAGAGAGCTGGGACCACAGTCTCAAAGAAAACCATTAGTAACACACTATGCCGACATGGATCAAAATCCTGCAGTGCATGAAAGGTCCCCCTGCTCAAGCCAGCGCATGTCCAGGCCCGTCTGAAGTTTGCCAATGACCATCTGGATGATCCAGCAGAGGAATGGGAGAAGGTCATGTGGTCTGATGAGACAAAGATAGAGCTTTCTGGTCTAAACTCCACTCACCGTGTTTGGAAGAAGAAGGATGAGTACAACCCCAAGAACACCCTTCCAACCGTGAAGCATTGAGGTGGAAACATCATTCTTTGGGGATGCTTTTCTGCAAAGGAGACAGGACAACTGCACCGTATTGAGGGGAGGATGGATGGGGCCATGTATCATGAGATCTTGGCCAACAACCTCCTTCCCTCAGTAAGAGCATTGAAGATGGGTCGTGGCTGGGTCTTCTAGCATGACAACTACCCGAAACACACAACCAGGGCAACTAAGGAGTGGTTTCGTAAGAAGCATCTCAAGGTCCTGGAGTGGCCTAGCCAGTCTCCAGACCTGAACCCAATACAAAATCTTTGGAGGGAGCTGAAAGGTCTGTATGGAGGAGTGGGCCAAAATCCCTGCAGCAGTGTGTGCAAACCTGGTCAAGAACTACAGGAAACATATGATCTCTATAATTGCAAACAAAGGTTTCTGTACCAAATATTACGTTCTGCTTTTCTGATGTATCAAATACTTATGTCATGAAATAAAATGCAAATTAATTACTTAAAAATCATACAATGTGATTTTCAGGTTTTTTGTTTTAGATTCCGTCACTCACAGTTGAAGAGTACCTATGATTAAAAAAAATTGCAGACTTCTACATGCTTTGTAAGTGGGAAAACCTGCAAAATCAGTAGTGTATCAAATACTTCTTCTCCCCACTGTATATAGAGGTGAAATGATTTGCACATCATTGCATTCTGTTTTTATTTGCATTTTACACAGTGTCTCAACCTTTTTGGAAGTAGGTTGTATATGACACATTCCAATTTGTAAATCTGCCTTTCACAAAGCTTTTCCAGGCAACATGGGAAGAAGAACTGAGCATTGATATTCCTACATACTCATTTTAGACTACACCATTTTAAGACTAAGCTACACAAGATCTTCTCCCAAACTTCCGGCGTGTGTGATGAATGTCAAGATGTGGAGGCATCAGTACTGCACAGTTTTTACCTAGTTCCTGACCTGTACTGCTACTGGTCTGGACTCTTCCGGAGCATATTGGATGTGCAATATGTTCTGATAGATCTAAACCGCCTGTTGATAATTCTTGAAGTCTGATTATTACGTAAACCTATTAGGTAAACCTATTGTATCTAATATCAGTTAGGACCCTGGTTTCCCACCAGAACAGCCTGAATGTTTTTGCAGCATGGATTCAACAAGGTGCTGGTAATATTCCTTAGGGATTCTGGTCCTTACTGACTATAGCATCATACAGTCCCTGCAGATTCGGTCATGCATTCATGCTGAAAAGCTTCTGTTCCATCTCATCCCAAAGGTGCTCATTTGGATTTAGATCTAGGGACTGTGCAGGCCATTGGAATAAATCATAGTTACTGTCATAGAACCTTGAGATGATGCATATTTTGTGAAATGCCACATTGTCCTGCTGCAATTGTGCATTTCACAACAGGTAGATAATAAAGGGATGCATATGGTCATCAACAATGGTTAGGTACACTGTGGCCCTGAAAATATATGCAATTACAGAAATGTGTGCCAAGACTACATTGCCCAAAAGGCTGTACCATTGACGAGATGCTGGATGGATCAATGGATTTATGCAGTTTACACAAAATGTTTACTGAACCATCTGACTGTTGCAGCAGAAATCTTTTAATCTATTAAAAATACATCTGTCTCTGGTGAATATTTATAGGCTGGTTGATTAGCTTCCTGCCTTCTTTTGATTGCAGGATGTACGGCATAAATGCCTGACATCTGTGTAATTGACCGGAAAACCATATCGTCAGCATTTTACAAAAAAGTGTGTGTTTTTCCCACTTTTAAAACAGAAACAGAAAACAGAAAAAAGAGAGAGAACAGGAAAGGAATAGACAAAACAAGAAAAGTTTAATCAATACAAACAAAGTCTTTATTTCAACAAAGTGATACTACTTCCAATAATTAACTACTATTTGGTTGTTGTTCATTGTGAAAGAGAGAGGCTGCACTCTGACTTACTAGCAGTACCATGCACCACATGTCTAAAGTGCTGAGTCAAGTTAACGTCATGATCTCATAACCACCCAGTTACATGTTCACTCTCAATCCCTCTGTCCCTGTCCTGACCATGTTTGTAGTGAAATAAGGTCAGTAGATGGATTTAAACAAAGATAGACTATTATGACAAAGCCACTATTAATAATGGGCATTAAACTACATTAACCAGTTCTCCAACAAATACCTTAATGTAATTTGCATGGACTTTTGAGTCAAGTAGAACCCAATTTCTTAAACTGCTTATGAAAAGGATTTTGTAAATAAACGTGATTATTTTATACATACATTTTGATTGTTTCATATTAGCAAATTTTTTCTAAGGTCAAAAATACACAGCAAATACAGAGATTTTCAAATAATACTCATATTAATTTAGAAATTCCTTATAGAAATTGTGTGTACAATCTTTTGGTAAAACATTATTTTTGATATCAACAACGAAAATGCCTTTGGAAATGTTTTTGTAACCTACTAATCAAACAGACACTATTGCCCTCCTGATACAGACCTAACAAATCTGCCTAGTTTCTCTATTTTATCTGTACGTTATGTAAAAAAAGCCATTGTTCTAATAGCCTCTCCTTTTAGAACATATAAACTTTTTGAAGTAAACATCTACTGCCCTCCCAAGAGTCTGCATTTTCAGGCTCTTCCACTACATATCTGAATGTCGAGCTTCTGAGATATTTGGCAGTTTTACTCACCCAAAAGGTAGAACCGCAGAACTCCTCGAGAGCAGTAGCCGGCATGATGTCTTCAGAGTCAGCTCTAGTCAGGAGGACGCCACAACACAACAATGCACAAAACACACGCTCCACAGTCTCACATCAGGTCTTTCTGAAAATTCTGCTCCAAAAAATTTAGAAAACACACGCTTTCTTCACACACACAAACTTTAGGTTTGTCTCCAAGCTGACCGAGGAGCTGGGACACAGTTCGGCCCACTCTGTCCAGAAGACACACACACACAGCACTACACACTCACAGACGCAGAGATAATCACAGGATTTGATTTGAGCTATGAAGCTCTTTAATGTAGAAGAGCTCTCGCAGTCTCCTCAAAGCCAAAGGCAAAAGGACAGTAGTTTTCCCCTAAGCTGTGTAGAGCGAGGTTAATGCTTAACTCAGACCCTGATTGATGAGATTATGCCCTTTTTAAAACGCCTGTCCCTAAAGCATGTGTAATAAAATCATTAAAATCATTCACGGAATAAACACTTACATGAACACCTATGTTTCTCCAATAGAATCACAACAATAGCCTAGATCCACCACCCCAAATGGTCCACTGACATTCACTGATTAAAGACCTGACTAAAGTCAAAGGATTTATTGTGTGTATAAATGACAGAAGAGACCCAAGATTGTGTAAAGCCCTCTACTCTTTCTCTCTAATTCCATTGTAAGTGGTTGAGCTGAGTTGTGTATACAACACAAATGTTTCCTCAGAAGAGGAAGTGGGGAGGGAGGAAAAGAGGGAAAGGGTGGGCCTCATTAATCCAAACATAGCCTCTCTCTGAATTTCCCATCAGTTTCCTACACTTCTGCACAGACCGATTTCTATGAGTTCAAGTCATGTCTGATGAACATCACAGGATAAGTAATGTGCATGACTAGATGGAAGGAAAACCAAAAAAGTGTTGCCTGAAAATGTTTTAGTACCCAATGAGACAGTGTTGGAGACATGCACATGCTATATGCCACACACACACACACCTCTCCTCCTTCCCCACTTTATTTCTTTATTTAGTGGGCTGTAATTGTGGTCTTTATGGATTATTGTTTCTGGTTGATTATCTTTAGGTGTTTGTATAAAAAAAATCAGGTTACACTTTATTTTGAGGAGTCCCAATTTCCATCTGTAGAGGTTGTATATTAAAAGTGTGAACAAACTTTCAGCCAACTTTAAATAAACTATCAGTTGACAAACAACTGCTTGCTAAGGTGAAGGTTAGGTTTAGAATAAGGTTTAGGGTAAGGGTTAAGGTTATGGATGGAATAAAGGTTAGGTTTAGAATAAAGATAAGGGTTAGGAATAGTAGACAGTTAAAATGATACAGATAGTCAGTACACAATCTGTAGAGCATTTACATATGTCACAACTCAGATGTGGACCCAAATGTACGACACAAGAGGCAGTAACTACCGTTAAGTTGTTTAATAGAAGTGAGACGGCAAGCAAGAATGGAGCAGTCAAAACAGGCAGGGGTTCAGTACACAGCTAATCTCAGCGAAGGTACAGGGGGATGATGAGCAGCAGAGTAGAGTAGGTAAACAAGCTGCAGTCTGGTACACAGGAAAACTTGACACAGAGCACTGGGAACACAAAGGAATGAAGAAACGACTTGGAAGAAGCACACAAAACAAACTGGCAATTGGAACAAACAGAGAAGACAGGTTAAGAAGGCAGGGATAACGAGGGAATGGGAGACACCTAGTGGGAGTGGGACAAGACCACAGGTGAACAGAATCAGGGTGAGGGTATGACAACAGGCCCACTTTTGGGTCTCTCAAAATAAAGTGTTACTGAAAATCATGGTCATAAACTGTCATTTTAAACCTGAATGCCAAAAAGGTTGAGCATGCAAACTAATTGATGATTTATTTGGGAAACTTTTTTTGTATTTAAATAATTACATAAAATGTAAGACATTTTGGTGGTTGGGTTACAATATGAAAGATCTTGGGAGCAGATCTTGTGTGCCTTCCTGCTGCCTTTTTACACAGTTTGTAAAGAATTTTAAAAAAGAATGTTGTCACATTCTTATATTTTAGAATGTTTCATAATTCAGAAACTTCTCTTAAGTTGAAGGTTACAAATCATAGTTCAATTAACATTCTTTTAAGCTTCTAAAGGAGATCAAACCAAACTCTGAAACGTCTTGTTTAAATTAAAAGGGGTGCAGTCAAAAATGTATTAACTCACAGACTAACTGACAATTTATCCATACATGACCCTCTGCCCAGAAGCAGTGTATGATAGTTAATGATTAGTGTGGATGAAAAGAACAGATTACTCCTAGTCACACTGACTCAATAAGTCAGTTACACACACAACCAGAAACATGCCTTCATGTACAACCTCTCCCGTTTACTCTCTTGCACAGACACACAAACACTTAATGACAGTACATTTCCACAGTAGTGGATAAAAATTCCTGTTTAATTGCAAAGAGTTGGAAAACAAAATCTGATCAGTTCTGAGTAGAACCAGAAAATAATTATGAAAGTGAAACATCTGTAATTAATTAATCACTTGACATGTGAGGCTGCAGCAAAGTCACTAATATTGCTTCAAATTTACAACTAGGTTACCTAGTCATGACCAAGATGGTCTGATTTGCTTGTTAAAATTATGACTTCTAGGAAGCAAGAACATTGACAGTTCCTAGGTGATTGCATTGCTTGCAGTTCCTAGGTGATTGCATAGTCTACAGTACTTTCCACAAGTATTAGGACATTAAAGTCAAAATTGCTATTTCTACTGTACCAGGCATGTTGTATTGCAGTATTCTGTATAACATGCTCAGCTGTCTGCTGAGCATAACCATCTCTGTTGGGCTGTCAGAGATGTGACTGTCACAGTACGGTGAGCAGCAGCGCCACTGTGCTGTGCACCTTCAGTTCCCATCATTATACAAACGCATCACGTCTTTAATCATACACACAGTATGTGTTTAAATTTTTCCCCTCTGCTCCCCACATTTGTCGATCATTGTCTGATGAGTGTGTCTTTTTTGTTTCTTAAAGTCAGCCCTTTTCTTTCTCTATGTTTTAATTGTGCTCTGTGTTTGTTTATTAAAAGGTCAACATCGACTACCTTCTGCCTGCGCCTGGTTCCTCTCCTCCGCACCCTTGACAGAAATGATCAACCTTCAAAATCAGCAGGTTGTAAAGGAGGAAAACAACTTACGGAACCGCCGCCTCCTTGAGTGCATGCTCGGCACGATGCGCTTCTGACAGCTGGAGCTGGAAGCTCCCTTTACCGAGGTGCGCATTGGGCAGGCGATTGTGGAGGTGTGTGGTCACCGTCAGATCATCGGGACCAAGGAGCTGCTGGCCCGGTATCGGTTTCGGCTGGAGAAGGACATATTCCCCCCTGAACCAAGGCCTCCTTGGGTTATGGAGACCCAGAGGCCTCCCCAGGATATGTGTAGGGGGGGGGGCTATGGGGGTGCCAGAGGAGAGCCTTGACAGCACCCCCTCTATGTCCAGTGCCAGCTCCAAGGCGCTGGCTGTTCCCTCCTGCTGCCCAGGAGCCGCCACCACCCTCTCCTGTCCCGGCCGCTATGCCGCACTCTCCGGTTCAAGCGGTCCCACCGCCCCTGGCCACTCCGCTGCCCCGGTCTGTCCCGGCTGTTCTGCCCTCTCGGCTGGTTTATGCCGAAGGGGGTTCTGTGCTGCCCCGCCCCGCCTCCCTTGGGCCGGGGTTCGTGTTGGGGGGGTACTGTCACAGTACGGTGAGCAGCAGCGCCACCGTGCCGTGCACCTTCAGTTCCCATCATTATACAAACGCATCACGGACTTGTTTCGTGTCACATGTCTTTAATCATTCACACCAGGTCCCAATCATCTCATTAATGTTTAAATGTTTCACCTCTGCTCCCACATTTGTCGATCATTGCTGTTGTTGTCAGTTATGTGTTATGTAACCGATGAGTGCGTCCGTTTTGCTGCTTAAAGTGAGCCCTTTCCTTTCTCTGTTTTGGTTGTGCTCTGTGTTTGTTTATTAAAAGGTCAACATTGACTAACTTCTGCCTGCGCCTGGTTCCTCTCTTCTGCACCCTTGACAGTGACTCTTGCACTGAAATGTTTTCTGTACAATTTAGTAGTGTTCCCAAGTCACAGATCCAGAAGTTTCATCAACGAAGTCCACAGAATTGCAGGTAAGCAGAAATCTAAGCAGAAATCAGTTCATTTAGTGGGTTTCCAGGGGTGATTGGCTGCATAGATGGCATTCATACTCCTATCACAGCTCCTTCAGTAAATGAAGGAGATTATGTGAATAGGAAGTCTTTCCACAGTGTTAATGTGCAGATAGGCCAACAAAGAATTATACTTTGTTCAAGAATTGTATTCATTTTGCTTAGAAAATGTCACTTACTACTTTAATATATGTTGCATGTAACCACTGAAAGGTGTTTAAAAAGGTAGGGGAGGCTAAGCAGTATCACAATTGCTTGTACTGATATTATACTTTTCCTGTTTGAAGTGTATATATATATATATATCTATTTTATCTTCAGCTTCTTCCAAGTACGTTTTGTGGCTGTTGGGTTGCACTTGCATGAATAGATGACCTCACTTGGTCCAGGCAAACGAACTAGGCAGTGAAAAGAGCCCAAAATCAACTACAGGTGCTGGTCATAAAATTAGAATATCATCACAAAGTTGATTTATTTCAGTAATTCCATTCAAAAAGTGAAACTTGTATAATGTATACTATCATTCCACACAGACTGATATATTTTAAGTGTTTATTTCTTTTAATTGTGATTATTATAACTGACAATGAATGAAAATCCCAAATTCAGTATCTCAGAAAATTTGAATATTACTTAAGACCAATACAAAAAAATGATTTTTTAGAAATGTTGGCCAACTGAAAAGTATGAACATGAAAGTATGAGCATGTATAGCACTCAATCCTTAGTTGGGGCTCCTTTTGCCTGAATTACTGAAGCAATGTGGCGTGGCATGGAGTCGATCAGTCTGTGGCACTGCTCAGGTGTTATGAGAGCCCAGGTTGCTCTGATAGTGGCCTTCAGCTCTTCTGCATTCTTGGGTCTGGCGTATCGCATCTTCCTCTTCACAATACCCCATAGATTTTCTATAGGGTTAAGGTCAGGCGAGTTTGCTGGCCAATTAAGAACAGGGATACCATGCTCCTTAAACCAGGTACTGGTAGCTTTGGCACTGTGTGCAGGTGCCAAGTCCTGTTGGAAAATGAAATCTGCATCTCCATAAAGTTGGTCAGCAGCAGGAAGCATGACGATTGTGTTGACCTTGGACCTCAGAAAACACAGTGGACCAACACCAGCAGATGACATGGCAACCCAAACCATCACTGACTGTGAACACTTTACACTGGACTTCAAGCAACGTGGATTCTGTGCCTCTCCTCTCTTCCTCCAGACTCTGGGACCTTGATTTCCAAAGGAAATGCAAAATTTACTTTCATCAGAGAACATAACTCAGCAGCAGTCCAGTCCTTTTTGTCTTTAGCCTAGGCGAGACGCTTCTGACGCTGTGTCTTGTTCAAGAGTGGCTTGACACAAGGAATGCGACAGCTGAAACCCATGTCTTGCATACATCTGTGTGTGATGGTTCTTGAAGCACCGACTCCAGCTGCAGTCCACTCTTTGTGAATCTCCCCCACATTTTTGAATGGGTTTTGTTTCACAATCCTCTCCAGGGTGCGGTTATCCCTATTGCTTTGTACACTTTTTTCTACCACATCTTTTCCTTCCCTTCGCCTCTCTATTAATGTGCTTGGACACAGAGCTCTGTGAATAGCCAGCCTCTTTAGCAATGACTTTTTGTGTCCTGCCCTCCTTGTGCAAGGTGTCAGTGGTCATCTTTTGGACAGCTGACAGAGCTGTTGTCATCTCATGTCTTTCATACCTTCAGCAGTTTACAAGCAGTGTGCGTCCGTTGTTAATTTTAATTACGGTATTCGAAATGTTATTATATACAGGAGTTGTATTTACATATTTACGAAGAAAACAAATGTATCCACATTTTCAGACCTGCGTGAAGTTGGCCCCCCACCCCACGCAAAACTAGGGCAAATAGGCTTAATCATATATATATATACACACACACATAACCACAAACATGGTTATTCAGGGGTGTTACAGGAGGGCTATTTGATAAGGAAATTTACATTGAGCTATTTTCTGTAAGGCAATGTGTCTTTAGCAGATTTTACTTATTATTTAAATTATCCATGAACAAAACTGCCATAGGTGAAGTTGGGAGTGACTGTGTATTGTCTTTTAAATTTGTACATCTAGAGTCATTGTTTGTTTTTTAATACGTTTTAGAAAGAAAATATTACATCTTTTCTTGGCAATGAAGAGGTGTACAATGAAGAGGTGTACAAGAGAAAAAGAAAGAAAAGTAAGATTGGAACCAGTTCACATAAAATGTCCCATGTATGTGAACTGGCTAATAGGAATTCTTGCCGGCTTGCCTGGTTTCTTGTTTAAATACATTTTGCTATGGTTGTAAGATATCAGTGATTTTGAAGACTGTGAAATTCAGTTATGAAATACATTTTGAATCCTCCTTAACTATTGTTTTATAGCTTTATTGATAGGTAATGGTACACGTTCAGTATATTTCACGGTATGAGTTCAGGAGTAACTGAAATGCATTTTGTAGTACTTTTACAGATTTACGTATTTTGCCTTCAAAATAAAAGCCTGTGATGGGTTCTGTGTGTTGTTTATATTTTCAAAGGAGAAACTATGTGGGGTAAAATCTAAATTAAACAAATTACTATTTGAATAATACATTATATAAGGTAAAGAAGGTGGAGCAAATTCAGAAATGGTTAGAGCTTAAGTATGTTAATGTAGAGAACCTTTCTAATATAAATAAAATCAGATTTGTTATATTATAGTGCAGCTTTGAGTGCTTGGTATTGGTACTCAGTATCAGCAAGTAACCAAATATAAGTACTCGTACTTGTACTCGGTCTGAAAAAAAGTGTTATCGGTGCATCCATAATAAAATCCTTCAAAAACGATTAATTTACAACTTAATAACAATTAATACCCCTTAATTAACCTCTTGAAAATCCATTAAACACCACCTTAATTGTATCAATATTAATGGGAGAGTTAAGTACATTTTAGGGTGAAAATTAAGGGATTTTGTTTCATAGTGGTTAGAGATGGGAAGTTCGACCCTTTCTACTGACTCAGATCTTGTTGAATCTTTCTGTAAAAAGTTTGATTCTTTCGAGTCATTTCGTTCATTTGAGTCAGTAATTCCTCCAACTCCGCTAGCAGACGTTGAAATGAACCAAACAACCGTTCAATTGAATGATGAACCTGACAGTCAGTCGTTTACAAGCCTTTTTGGCATTAGAAAATCAACTAACTATATTAATTATTATAGTTTGCGTTCAATTATCAGTTATAAACATGTCTTTATTTCTGTCTTGATTTTTTTATCTCTGCGAATGCACATAGAAGTTGATTGGAGAACTGAGCTGGAGGACCGGGTATGAAGCAAGTGATCATGTTGTAGTAATCCGCTGTCAAACGTTCGAATGAACGATACAATTGAACGATTCTCTAGAAAAAAGGGACTTGAGTCCCGAGTCACTAAAAAGATCACTTGTAGTGGTACAGTGCATGTGTGGGAATCTGACAGTCTGAGTCTGTCGTTGGGTGGCTGACTTTCAGTACGTAGTTAAAACAAAGGTTATGTTAGACATTGCTTTACTTCTACCACTCAATACAATAAAACAAATTTTTAACCATCACCAGCCTTCATTTTCTCTGCATTGAATTACAGGTCAGTCGTTATGTTAGCTAGTGGTTAGCAGATGTTTGCTAGCAAGGTACAGTAACATCAACCAGCTTTAGCAACTGTTTGATTCTGAGTCACTAAGAGAAGCTTGCAGTGCTATGTATGTAGTGTTACTTAGCTGGCAAAGTGACAGCGTTCACATCTACCGTCTGAAAGGCACTCGCGTAGCAAACATGGGCTAATCCAGTAAATTTGTTTTATGTTGGTAGGGTTCACACACAATAGCTGAATTTGCAGAGCTACAGTAGCCAGCAAACCGATAGTGCAAACTAAAACAGTATTACAGCACTATTTTTGGTGTCCCCCTCAAAAATGTTAAGTAATAGCCCCCTCCAAACTTGATATCAAATTTTCGCCCCTGATCTCGGTCAGCAAATTTCTGCCACACTAGCTCACGTTATTTTGCTGCTGATACTGTATTGCTTTTTTCTTGAATATGCATGTGCATTCATTAATATATCTAACTCCACTGGGGAGAAGTATGGGGTCCAACACCTTTTTCTCCTGTTGCCATGATGAATCACGTTATCTGCGTTCCATTGATGAGGGTTTTTATCTCATCATGCACGTGCTTTACTCAGGGTTAACTTAACTCAGAGTTGACTGAACTAATTGTTACCACCTGATCTGAGTTGGACAGCTCAGAGTCAGTCAACCCAGAGTTGTGATTTAAACTCAAAGTATGTTAACCCTGCTTTCTGAAATACCCCCTACAACTCTTAGGATTTGCAGAGTTTAAAGAAAAGTTAACAGCTAAATCTTACACCCTGGCGGCCAACAAAGCCAGGGAGGCTTGTTGGCCGTGCACTGCCAGCGCACTGCCAACAGAGTAAATTCATAAGAACAGTGTTCTTGTCATATGTTCTCTATTTTATCTTCCATGCTTTTCTTTTATTTGTAGTATGATTGAGATGTAAGGACAGTAAAACAGTCTAAATACAGGTGCATCTAAAAAAAATTTAAAATCATGGAAGAGTTCATTTCTTTCTGTAATTCAAATCAAAGTGACACCTTCATATATTCTAGATTCATTACACAAAGTGAAATATTTCAAGCCTTTTTTGTTTCAGTCTAGATGATGACGGCTTACAGCTCATGGAAATCAGTAATCCAGTATCTCAAAATATTAGAATAAATTACAATACAGAAATGTCAACCTGAGAAGAGCTAATCAACTCCCTGAGCCTTTAGTACACACAACCACAATCATGGGGAAGACTGCTGACTGACAGTTGTCCAGAAGACACTCACTGACACCCTCCACAAGGAGGGTAAGCCACAGAAGGACATTGCTGAAAGGGCTGGCTGTTCACAGAGTGCTGTGAAAAACATTTATAAACAAATATAGAAAACATAAATGTTTTCTATATATATTTAGTGAAAATAAAACATTTTGTATAATTGAGAGTGACCTCCACTATATTTTTGGGATACAAATTCCAGTCAATCAGCTGATTTATTCAGCCAATTTAAATTTAATAATACTAATTACTTAGACATAATGTCTTGATTTATCACGATCTACTAAGCCCAAATCCAGATATCAACATTACAATATAAAAGGGCTGTAACAATCCTTAGAATATACATGACAGTGGCCTGCCAACTAAAGGCCTCTACTGTTCTCTGAGAAACCAGAATTTGAGCATTTTCACGCAGTGTACTGTAATGGGGAGCATTGTTTCATGCTGTCATAGTGTCTTATTTGCTTAATTAGGATGTATAGAATATTGACATATGTACAGTGGGGAGAACAAGTATTTGATAACCTGCAAAATCGGCAGTGTTTCCCACTTAAAAAGCATGTAGAACTCTAATTTTTATCATAGGCACTCTTCAACTGTGATTTGTTTTCATAATAAAACAAAAATCCAGAAAATCATATTGTATGATTTTTAAGTAATTAATTAGCATTTTATTGCATGACATAAGTATTTGATACATCAGAAAAGCAGAACTTAATATTTGGTACAGAAACCTTTGTTTGCAATTACAGAGATCATACCTTTTCTGTAGTTCTTGACCAGCTTTGCACACACTGCAGCAGGGATTTTGGCCCACTCCTCCATACAGACCTTCTCCAGATCCTTCAGGTTTCAGGGTTGCTAGGCAATACAGACTTTCAGCTCCCTCCAAAGATTTTCTATTGGGTTCAGGTCTGGAGACTGGCTAGTGTGTTACTAATGGTTTTCTTTGAGACTGTGGTCCAAGCTCTCTTCAGGTCATTGACCTGGTCCTGCCGTGTAGTTCTGGGTTGATCCCTCACCTTCCTCATGATCATTGATGCCCCACGAGGTGAGATCTTCTTGAACTTCTTCCATTTTCTAATAATTGAACCTACAGTTTTTGTCTTCTAACCAAGCTGCTTGCCTATTGTCCTGTAGCCCATCCCAGCCTTGTGCAGGTCTACAATTTTATCCCTGATGTCCTAACACAGCTCTCTGGTCTTGGCTATTGTGGAGAGGTTGGAGTCTGTTTGATTGAGTGTGTGGACAGGTGTCTTTTATACAGGTAACGAGTTCAAACAGGTGCAGTTAATACAGGTAATAAGTAGAGAACAGGAGGGCTTCTTAAAGAAACAAGTCTGTGAGAGCCGTAATTCTTACTGGTTGGTAGGTGATCAAATACTTATGTCATGCAATAAAATGCAAATGAATTATTTAAAAGTCATATAATGTGATTTTCTGGATTTTTGTTTTATAAAAATTATAGACCTCTACATGCTTTGTAAGTAGCAAAACCTGCAAAATCGGCAGTGTATCAAATACTTGTTCTCCCCACTGTATCTCAAATAGGTTCTTTAACGGGCCAAGAGAGAATGGTTTCTCTCTTGGCCCTGCATGCATATCCCACATCGCCTTATGGGAGTACATACTGAAGTGCAAGATGTTTTTCTCTTGTCCAAGCAGCCATGGACCGTCTGTTTCAGTGTCTGCGAGACTGGCTTGGGTTATGGTTGCAATTCAGGGGTCTCCAACCGGAGAGGTACAGTCCTGGTTGTTTTCACTCCAACCCTAATTCAGCATAGCTGATTCTAATAATTAGACCATTAATAACTAAATGAGGCTGCATATATATGGGGTTGGATATCCCTGCATAGTACCTGTCAACTGAAAGGGAATGTACAGTTAAGACTAAAATAACCGTTCCCTGATGCAGGAAACATGTAATTTGGGCATGAAGTCCCCAGTTCAGGAACTGAGGGTGCCTATGTGAGAAAAAGGGAGGCTTGTCCATTTTTTTCTGTTTACATTTGCCATTTTGATGGTTTAACTATATAATTTATTGCGCTCGGTTTGCTGGACACACAAGACTAGGCTTTATTTAGATTGGTCAGACAATTCTGACACACAACCACTCCTGATGGGATCGCTTGCTGATCATATGAGAGATCCTAAACTCTGATTACGCTAGTGAATGTATTTTAGTTCTGATTAATACAAAAAGTCAAACTGAAAAGAAATCTGCAAATAGTTCCAATTAAAGATATAAAACAGAAAATAGAGTGCATATTATTAACCCCCTTTGACATTAGATTCAACTTTGTAATTGAAAAGTACAGCAAAATGCAATCAGCATCTAACCAGATGTGCAAATGACACCTGAATGAGTCGTGGTGCAACCGATTGTCTTTAGAAGTCACAATTAGTTGGAGTCCACCTGTCTGCATTCAAGGTGTTTCACATGATTTCAGGTTAAGTAATGTCTGTGTCCCACAATTCCTAAAAACTACATCATGAACATTCAAAGCAAAGCTTGAAGTGTTTTCACAAGCACCAATCAGGCGTAGGATACTGTAAGAACCATAACATTTAAGTACTCTACCAGTTTTGTCTTAATACAGTTACGAATAGCTCCAAAGCCCTCCGTAACAATGAGTGCCGTCCCTGCTTACATTCCACACTGTCCCTTAGGATAGACCAAACATAGATTTGACACCAGTCCTAATGGATAGTCAAAGCAATATTTGTTTTTAGTAATTCAGAGGCAATTTTAAAAAGGCATGCAGTTGCAATAGAACATAAGGTACGTTTAAGTCTCTTGAAAATCAACACCTTTGGCATGGCTGCTGTCATCTTTATTTGCCCTCGTCTTCTTGGGGAGCAGTGAAGCAGAGATGGTGACGCCAACCAACAAAATGTTCAACTCTTCATTGTTCTGTAAATCCAGTTGGATATGCCGGGGAGCAATGCATACCTTCTTATTTTCACTGCTTGCATTGCCTGCCAGCTCCAGAAATTCAGCACACAGATACTCCAGGACGGCAGGGATGTAGACTGCAGTTCCTACACCAATGCGGTTTGCATAGTTTCCCTTTTTTAGAAGACTGGCAATTCTGCTTACAGGAAACTGGAGACCTGCCCTGGCCGATCAGCTTTTGGACATCTTTTTGGTGACAGCTTTCTTTCCACAACCGGATTTTCAGGTTTCTAAACACTTCTAATCAAAGTGTTTTAGCGTGGACTTTAACGTTAATTATGTCACCTCTGTAAACTAGTAGGTTTAGGCAAAGCAGACCTAAACCTAATATACCTTCACTTCACTTGGTAAATTATAATCCTACAATAGGGTTACAGTTTGCACAGCAAATTATCAGGGCACTGTCACTTTAATCAGAATATGAAAAATATAAGAACAATGTTTTACACAAAAAATATAGCTAAGCAGCAGTGGCCTTAACTATACTTACAATACCTGTCAGACTGTAGGAATAACACAGACTGGAAAGGACCATGGACTAGATCCTAATGCCTAATAAAGACTATTTCATAATGGCAAGAATCAGTGGCATTATAAATAGCACCTGTTTTCCAAGTCACAAGACTCGATTACTTTTCTCATTGGAGAGTTAATTACATAAAAGAAAATTCACAATTGGTACCTTATTTCAATTTGATCCTTTGGCCCTAACACATAGAGAATGATAGAGACTTCTAGTGGCCAAAAGGTAATTTTAAGAAGGACATAATCAATGGGGGCCTGTAACATTTTTATGTAGTCAACTTAAGTAGGGCTCTTAACTTCATTGGCAGATTGTCCTTCTTTATGACCCAGTTGAAGATTGTGTTCCCCTGCTTAGACCTGACATCAAACAATTATTGCCTATGATATTGCCTGTTTAATTGACACACAGATTGCTATAACACAAGTGTCATGTCATTCCACAGAGGGCATTATGTTTTTTTTTTCTATAAGGTGGTTTCCAATTAAGATCTAGACACCTAGGTGAGGGTAGTTATTAACGAATTAGTGACCATAATCAATCAAAAACAAGATACGAGTGAGACCTCTCTTCAACGAGCAGCGCAAACTGACTCTATCCAGAATAGAAAGAGGAGTGGGAGGCCCCGGTGCATAACTGAGCAATAAGCCAAATACATTGGAGTTTCCAGTTTGACAAACAGGCACCTCATAGGTTCTCAACTGGCAGCTTCATTAAATAGTACCTGCAAAACATTAGTCTCAACGTCAGCAGTGAAGGGGCGATTCCAGGATGCTGGCCTTCTAGGCAGAGCTGCAAAGAAAAAGCCATATCTCCGACTGGCCAAAAAAAAGTAAAAATTAAGATGAGCAAAGGAAGAGACACTGGACCTGCCTAGAAGGCCAGCATGCTTGAGTTGGCTCTTCACTGTTGATGTTAAGTCCTCTTGCTCAGTTGTGCACAGAGTCCTCCCACTCTTTCTATTCTGCTTGGAGCCAGTTTGCGCTATTCTGTGAAGGTAGTACTACACTGTTGTACGAGCTATTCAGTTTCTTTGCAATTTCTCACATGGCATAGCCTTCATTTCTCAGGTGAGGATACAGAACTAGTCTAAAGAAGACAAGTTTTATTGCTTCTTTAATCAGCATAAAAGTTTTCAGCTGTGATAACAACCACTCAAGGGTCTTCTAAAGCTTAATTAGCATTATAAAATGATAGTCTTGGATTTGAAAACATAATGTGCCATTGGAACACAGGAGTGATTGTTGTTAATTGGGTCTCTATATGCCTATGTAGATATTTCATTAAAAACAATCATCAGTTTCCTGCTACAATAGTCATGTACAATTTTAACAATATCTAAACTTAACATAAGAAAACTTCTAAGTGACCCCAAACTTTTGAACGGTAGTATATGTCCCCTATTAGTTTGATGACTGTTTGGCTATGAACAATAAAATAAAGAAAAAGTACTTCTGATTCAGTATTTTTTTTAAATCCTTCAGAATATGCAACATGGTCTCATTGGAATACATAAATTTTTTTATGAAAATCTTTGACAGACAAATTTGTAAGATTAAGTAAGGTTAAGAAACCTTAATAAACCAGGAAAGTAATAAACCAGGAAAAATATAATGATTGGCGGACAGTTTTTTGAACCCATATCCTTCAGCTCAGATACGCGTCTCAGTTCCAAGGTATTACGCTGCTATATTACTGTGCTGGGGGATATGAGGAATGCACTTTCTAACTTTTCTCAGTCTCCTCCAGTTTTACATTTTAGGAGGAGATGAGGTCCTGGTCCACACTTGCGGAGTACCTGGTTTGGGGGGCCCGTTGCTGTGCCTGTCCTTGTCCACCTGGTCATACTTTTGATCTAGTCTAAAATCAAATAGACTCTGGATTTAGCCCAGAGAAATGTATAAATTATTCCAATTGGACTCTTAATATCTCACCCGGCACAGCCAAAAGAGGACTGGTCACCCCTCTGAGCCTGGGTCCTCTCTAGGTTTCTTCCTAAAATTCGGCCTTCTTAGGGAGTTTTTCCTAGCCACTGAAATCCAACACTACTGTTGTTTGCTCCTTGGAGTTTAAGGCTGGGTGTCTCTGTAAAGCACTTTGTGACAACTGCTGTTGTAAAAAAGGCTTTATAGATATATTTGATTGATTGATTACTCATTACTCCAAATAGGGACATCTCATTTTTGAGGCGAGTTGTGGCCTTACCAAGGTTGCTACAATGTTTTACAAGTGATTTTTTTTCTAATCATAACCTAAAGCTCAACCCTAACATTAACCCCAGTGCTGCAATACCGAATGTTAACTGTAACCCTAAAATACATTTATTAAATATTGTAGCAACCTTGGTAAAGCCATTAGCTGCAAGTTGCCAGTTCGAGACATGGTTTTGATGTTTGGTGTAAATACGTAATATATATTTTAATAGCGTTTGTAACATGTGATATGTTTGTCTAGCATTCATAACATGATAACATTTTACTAGAGTTCGAAACGTGTGACCTTTATAAGCAATGGCTTAGGTAAACTAGACCAACTGACAATGTCACTCTCCTAATGGTGAGTGACCCACAGCTTCACTTGCAGCTTAACCATTCTATCCTAAATCCCTGTGCTAGGTTTCCATTAAAGGAAGGAAAAGAAACAGAGGCTTTTGTATAACAACATATATCAATTTATTTGAGAATACTTTAAAACAATGAGGCCAATCAAGGCAACACAGAAGGGTTTGTGTCAGTTGAAATGCACTGAAGAGATGATAATTGCACATAAAGTACGGCCTACTGGGCCAATACACGGCCTACTGGGCCAATACACGGCACACTGGGCCAAAACACGGCACACTGGGCCAATACACGGCACACTGGGCCAATACACGGCACACTGGACCAATACACGGCACACTGGACCAATACATGGCACACTGGGCCAATACATGGCACACTGGGCCAATACACGGCACACTGGGCCAATACATGGCACACTGGGCCACAGGTGGGAGGGAGGGAGGGAGTAAACTACGGCTACTATGGTGAAAAAAAGAAAATTATACATTAAACAAACAAAGATAAATTACACAAAAACCTTGCCTAGGAACATGGGATTAACAGCAAACCCTGAAGGTACTACCATTACTGGTTATATATGAAGGATCAGGCTTTTGACGCATCCCTAGGTAAGTCTAAAACACACACGTTGCTCAGTTAATAAATCATACATACAGTCCAACATCATAAAAACTCAACCCAAGTTAAATTCCTACCTCCTAATTTCTGTTGTGTCACCAGATAAGTACAGTGGATATAAAAAGTCTACACACCCATGTGAAAATGCCAGGTTTTTGTGATGTAAATGAATGAGACAAAGATAAATCATGTCTGAACTTTTTCTACTTTTAATGTGACCTATAATGTGAAAAATTCTATTGAAAAACTAACTGAAATCTTTGAGTGGGAAAAATGAAAAAGTACTGTTTATATAAATTGTGACTATAAAATGGATAACAGAGGCTCAGATTATGATCATAAAGCATGGACTCATACAGCAGGAGAGATAACAACAAAGAGACCAGTAATGAGAAAAATAGTAAAAGAGACACAAATAGTGGTTAAGAGTAAGCAGAGAGAAGGAGGACAGAAACAGAGACAGAGAGAAGGGCAGTACCTTAAATACAATAGAATACTAGCAATATAATATATTATAAGAATAAATAATATTGTGATGCTCAGCTGTGTTGTTGTATTGTTTTGTATCCCTAACAGTAGAGGCAGAAACATCAAAAGCTGCAGAGGCAGGAGAAACAGATTTTCTTCTTGTAATTCAAGTGAAATACACAGACTTCCAAGACTTTTAGTCTTGTTACAAAAGCAAGTACCTTTTGCTGCTGTGGCCCAGATTGTGTTTGGTCAGTGTCCATACAGTATACAGTATACTAAGTGTCATGGGAAGCCTCTTGTTGAAGTGGATATCAGGGGCTCAAGTGTAAATTTGAGGTCAGTCTCTGTCTCACCAACAATCATCTTGCCAAAGGCAAAGACATTTAAAAAAAACTCTCAGAGCTAATGATAGTTTTATGTAGAGTAAAAAAATGAAGACATGCTTAATGTGTTTCGAACTTGATGGTATTGCCTAACTGCATATGAATTGACATGTTGAATATAAATGTTCTAATGATTCAAACATAAAAATTACATGTTATTTCTATATCTTATAAATGTATACATTTTTCATATGTAGTGTATGTGTTGGAACAATGTTTTGGTGTTAAGGTATTCAGTTTGCAATATCGGTATATTTATCCCTTGAAACTAAAGGTTTTACATTGTGATGGTGAGATAATTCCGAACCTTATAATTCCGAACAGGATCAGAGCTCTCAGAATTATAAGGTTCCATCTGCATTTGAACTATTCCAAAAGAAAAACATTTCCAATTGGCCCAGGATTTTGACATGACTTACCCTATGTACAACTAGGGGGATGGCATTGTTAAGCTTTAAAAATAAATATACTATGTAAAACCTTAGCTAACAGGGATATAAAATCTTTGATTCTGAATATCTCTGAGTCATATTGAACGCAGGTGTAACCTTATAATTCTAAGTTCACGATATACAAAATCAGATGCCATGGATTTATGTAAAATAGTTCACGTATTCCAATGAGGCCATGTTGCAACCATAGTTCTGGCCTGTATACTTTCTAAATTTTGATTGCATATATGATGTGCACATATAACAATGCGTAGTATACAGTAGTTATCCTATAAATAATTCCTACAAGGTCGTTCGGGAATTTATGACTGTACTGTAAATTTGATATTCTAACAATAACTGTACATTTTTTTAACAGTCAAATGTTTTACGTAATTGGAAAAATAAACTGCATTTAAAATACTTCAAAAGGAGCAGCAACGACCATCCATTCACAGATATGATGGATAATAATAATTTGTTCAACTTTTATTGTGCTTTTCATTTTAACAGAAAAAAAACGTATTAATAAAATGTCTATGAAAAAGAAGGTTTGGACTACAATTCTCTCCCAATAAATTTGTTAACACCTTCAGCAGATTGAGAATGTATGTTCAATGAGGGTGAGAGGAGCAGGTCATAGCCTGCTCCTGAGGCAGACAACACAGGTCACTGTATTTTTACCGAAGGTGTCTCATCCACACCTGCTGTTCCCTGCTGTCACGAAGAAGGTGTAGTAGAATGTGTGGAAGAAAACTTGAGTCAAACACAGGGAGGCGAATAAACGTAACTTTTGCAATATACAAAAATCAAAGGCACGCTAAAAACTGTGCACAAGCGTTAAAACAAACGTGCCTATCTCCAATAACGTCAGACATAGAACAATACCACACAAAGACACCCAGAAACACAGGAACTAATATAGGCAACCTAATGAGGGAATGGACACCAGGTGTGTGCAATAACAAGAAATGACAGTGCCGTGGGAGGAGGAGCGGCGTGACTAGAAGGCCGGTGATGACGCACGCCGAAAACCACATCGGGGGGGATGGCGCGCGTCTTCCACACGCGTCCTCGTTACAGTACCCCCCCCTCGACGCGTGGCTCTTGCAGCGCGCCACCGCCGGCCCGGGGCCGACCCAGAGGACGCCGCACAGGACGATCAGGGCGCCGACGATGGAAGTCGGCAAGGAGCTCCGGATCAAGAACGTCCACTGCTGGCACCCAGCAACGCTCCTCCGGGCCGTACCCCTCCAACTCCACCAGGTACTGCAGGCCCCTCCCCTGGACATCGAGGCCCCCCTCGATGTCCAGAGGGGGCGGAGGGACCTCCTGCACCTCAGAACGCTGGAGGGGACCAGCCACCACCAGCCTGAGGAGAGAAACGTGAAACAAGGTGTTAATCCTGTAATCAGGGGGAAGTTGTAATTTATAAGTTACCTCGTTCACTCTCCCCAGGACTTTGAACGGCCCCCAAACCCGCGGCCCCAGCTTCCGGCAGGGCAGGCGGAGAGGGAGGTTCCGGGTCGAGAGCCAGACCCGGTCGCCCACAGTGTAGACCGGGGTGTCGCTACGCCAGCGGTCAGCAGCGGGCTTCTGGCGTTCCCCGGTGTGCCGGATGTGTCGATGGGCCACGGACCAGGTGTCCTCGGCACGCCGGAACCAGTCGTCCACCGCCAGAGCCGGTGAGTAACTTACCCGCTGGAAAATGTCTGGGTGCCTTACACTGAGCGCACACCAAAGAGGAGGACACATACACCCTCACATCCTTGGTCAGACCAGGCCACCAGTACTTATCGGTAAGGCAGCGCACAGTATGGTCTATGTCCGGGTGACCAGTGGAAGGGGACGTGTGGGCCCAGTAGATGAGACGGTCATGAACATCTAGCGGGACGTACTGACGATCCGCAGGACACTGAGGAGGCCCAGGATCACTGCGCAACGCTCGCTGAATGTCCGCGTCCACGTCCCACACAACCTGTGCCACAATGCATGAGGCGGGCAGAATCTGTGTTTCATCTACCCGCCTTACACCCATGTCGCACAACTAAGACAGCGCGTCTGCCTTGGTGTTTTTCGTACCCGGCACTTATGAAAGCATGAAATCATACCAGGCAAAAAACAGCGCCCACCTAGCCTAACAAGGGTTCAGTCTCTTCGCCGCCCGGATGTACTCCAGGTTACGGTGGTCGGTCCAGACTACAAAGGGGTGTCTCGCTCCCTCAAGCCAATGTCTCCAAACAGTCAAGGCACTAAACACAGCCAATAGCTCCCTATCACCGACGCCATAGTTGCGCTCTGCCTCACTGAGCTTCCGTGAGTAAAAAACGCAGGGGCGACGCTTAGGAGGGGTACCTGACAGTTGGGATAACACAGCACCTATCCCTACCTCCGAGGCATCCACCTCCACTATGAACGGCAGTGACGGATCGGGGTGAGCCAGAACCGGGGCAGAGGTGAACATTCTCTGAAGGGTGCGAAATGCCACATCTATCCTCGGCCGTCCAGGTGATCCGGCTCGGCCCACCCTTCAATAAAGAAGTAATAGGAGCTGCTACCTTGCCGAAGCCCCGTATAAACCCATTGGCGGAAATCCGAAATCCGAGGAAAGAGACGGCTCGCTGGAAGAACACGCACTTCTCTACTTTAGCCTACAGGCCATGCTCCAACAGCCGCTTCAGCACCCTGCAAACGAGAGACACATGCTCAGCACGTGTAGTGGAATACGCGAGGATGTCATCAATGTAAACCACAACTCTGCGCCCAAGCATGTCCCTAAACACATCGTTCACAAAGGACTGAAACACTGCCGGGGCATTCATCAACCCGTACAGCATCACCATGTATTCGTAGTGACCCGTGGTGGTGCTGAAGGCCGTCAACCACTCGTCTCCCTCTCGGATTCTCACCAAATTGTACGCACTTCTGAGGTCCAGTTTCGTGAAGAAGCGCACCCCATGCATTGACTCAATGTATTGGGAAATCAGGGGGATGGGATATGAATAACGGGCCGTCAGTTAATTTATACACATGACAATAAGGCGGCACAGCATCTCCCTTTAGGTTTATAGCACAATCCTGGTCGCAGAGAGTGTTGACAGGGTGGTCTCGGGTGTCAGGAGAGGTGTCTAGGTGTTTCCATTGGTGCAACCTCGGCCGATGTGGTGGCAAACGACTAGCCATGGTCTTAGAAAAGACCAGCGCTAAATCGGCATATTCCGGGGGAATACGCACTGCGGAGACATTGTCTGGACTTTCCAAGGTTGCACCAATGGAAACACCTAGACACCTCTCCTGACACCCGAGACCACCCTGTCAACACTCTCTGCGACCAGGAAATCGTTGGGTTGTGTCCCAACAACCACGGAAGACCGAGCACCACAGGGGAAACAGGATAGTGAATAACATGAAATTCAATCTGTTCTGTATGGGCGTGCTGTATAGTCATAGTGAGGGGCACTGTGATGTTCTCAACTAGACCAGTACCCAGTGGTTTGCTGTCTAAGCCCGTAATGGACCTAGGTCTAGACAACGGCACCAGCGGAAAGCGCAGCCTCTGTGTGTAACCGCTGTCCATAAAATTCCCAGCTACGCCTGAGTCTACGAACGCCTTACACTGAGAATTATTAAGGAAATCAGGAAAGGCCATCAAAAGTGTCATGTGATTCGCAGAGAGCCCTGACAGTGTGGTCTACTCAGTGGGGTGTCATGCTTCCTCCGCTCGATCCTTTTCTGCTGGAAACAGTGGGAGGCAGAGTGCCCCTTCCTCCCACAAAAGGAACACTCCCTAGGCAGCACCGTCTTCCTTTGTGCTGCGCCTCCCACCTCCATGGGTTCAGGTCTGACGACGGGGTGTGCCGGAGGGGGCAGATCATTCCCGGTGCGTCCGCAGGTGGCTAGCAGGTTGTCCAGCCGGATCGCCATGTCGACGAGCTGGTCAAATGTCAACATGGCGTCCTGGCATGCCAGCTCCCTACAGACGTCAGGCCGTAAGTGGCACCGGAAATGATCAATAAGTACTCTCTCGTTCCAGCCTGACCTCACTCAGAATAATGACGAAAGGCTGCAGAACATTGTTAAACCTCTGAAGCATTGACATATTCAACAGGAAAACATTTGCTTATTACAATAAATTGCTGTAGGGTAATTATAACTTATTTTTGGTAGCATTATAAAAATGTTTGTGTACCAGTCGCTACCATAATACATGTAGTAAATAGCCTACTCTCTAAAAGTATAAATAATATCGATTCTAGATTTTATTTGTGCTGTAAATGTATTACACTTTTTACCCTTTTTTTTAAATATTTTTTAAATTCTAAATTCTCCGTTTGCTAACGTTTTCTCATAATACATTTCCACCATTGTTGTGTTTACAGTCTTCAATGCGAGACCTCTATTTTGAAGGGAAGTCGTTAAGGTCATGGCTTTATGCTTGTTAGGTCTTGCTTCTTGGGACGTCAGTCACGTATTGACTTCCCCCAGAGTCTAGAAAGTGGTAAAGAGGGTTTGGGGGGGATGAGTATGGTGGACAAAACCCTACGGATTTTAACAGCTGTCAGTTGGAGGAAGAAAACTGTCAATCCTTATGAAAAAAACACTAATATTTTAGCAGTCAATACAAGGAAACTCTCATCTTGGAATTACTGAAGTCGTTTGGGAGCTTCAACGAGCCAGGCGAATCTCTGGGAATCGTGACGTGAACAGCAGTGTCAGTTTGCGCTGTCACATTCGAAATTGGTTTAGTTAGCTGCTTGCTGGCTAAAATGCTAGCCAGCTAAATTTATACTGCTAAAAGGGATTGGCCTTCTCCTTTGGATTGAGGACGGTTCATTGCACCGGGAAAGGACATCTGGATTTAACTGTACTTTTTATGTTTGGGTCCCAAGGAAGGGTAAGAAACCCAGAGTCATACAAGCATTCCAAGTTTAGAAGGAACGTTTGTGAGAGGTTCTCTCCGTACCTTGAGTGAAGTAAGTTGCAGGCTGTGTATTGTACAGTATTTGCTAGCAGATGAAAATTGCAGACCAGTCAGCAGCAGCTAACGTTCACTTGCCTATTGGCTAACACTGGAACCAGTGGAGGTAACGTTGGTTATTGTTAGCTACCAAACCAAATAGGAATTTCCCAGTTACAATATGTTTAGTTAGCCCTGGAATTAATCTGGTTTACTTACAGATTAACAGTACTATTGTATCGCGTTAGCTAACTTGCTAGATAAATCTTAACTATACCTTTCTATCTTAAACTGTTTACAGTGTTAGCTTATTTAATGTTATCCTACTAGCTTGCTAACGTCAGTTAATGTCTCTGTAACGGTAGCTAGTTTATCATAAGCCAAATATTAAAACGTTGAGGGGACCGTCTTGCTAACTACCTAGCTAGCCAATTAACTAAAAGCGGCTAGCTACTAAAAAGTCTAGCATTACCCAAGAGATATTATTTGTCTAATGGTAGTTCGTTAAATACTTTAAGCAAGCTAGTAATCCTCATTTGGTCATCAATTATTGCCGCTAAGCTATCAAGGTAACAACGTAACCTGACATTAGCTGGTTCTATATCTGGGCGTTTTCTTCTTTCCTATGTTAAGCAGTAACGTTATTTGACTGATTCAATTGCACCCCTTAAAACGAATTCACCAGACGTACTAATGTTAAGTAGGGTTAACGGTAAAACAAAAATAACAAACGTATTCGCTAACGGTAATAATGTGTACAATATCAGTCTCACTTCTATGCTTAGTTTGCGCATCTACCTAATTCTAACAAGGGAACTTCGGCTAATGCTGAATTTACCCTTTGTCCAACAACTTCAGCTGTATGTAGGCAGATATGGCTGATGTCATAATTGGGTATTTAGGTTTGCTATACACAGTACTTGCCTTGGGCAAGACTTAAATGCGCTAGGTTTTGATTAAAATATGTCACTGTCGTCGAACGCATTTACTCTTGGAATACAAGGAAAGGTTGAAAAAGTTGTGCATTGTTTTTATTCCACACACAAGTTCCATCTGCGTGCAAATACTTGTCATATGTTGCATGTTTGTCAATGTAATAGCTTGCTTGTAAACAGCTGGCCATTGTCAGCCGCAAGTGACCATGGCAGTCTATTTAGGAATGTACTGAGATTTTCACTTCGTGCGCTGCACATGCATGCAAGTGCTTGCAGTGAAAGTTGCACATCCTCTAAATATGATAGATTATCAAGCAGTGTTTTTTGTGGGTGTTCAGTTGATCTTAAACTTTATTCAGATGTAAACAACACAGCATCAGTTCAATCATAATTGAGTATTTTTGTACATATTACTGTGGCAAATCTGATTGGGTGAAGATATAGTAAACATAGTGAGTGCATGCATTTTCATACATTTTTCTATTGCCCCCCTGTGAAACAAGTAGCTGGTATAGTTAAATTATATATTTTGTTTTTACAGATTTTTGCCCGGACTTAGTTGCTCTTATTTTGCCCTGTCTGTGTTGGTGGCGCTGCAGTAGCACAAAGCTATGGGGACACCAGGGTCTGGTAGAAAGCGTGCCCCTATCAAGGACCGGTTTTCAGCTGAGGATGAAGCCCTTAGTAGCATTGCCCGGGAGGTAAGTTATTGATCAATTTCAGACTGTCTACCTGTTCATTTTGGATTTGTAGAAAGCTGAAGACCTTCAGCAATTATTTCTATCCAAGCTTCTATCATATTAGAGCTGGGCAACAAAATCAGTATTGCGATAAGTGGACAAAATTTCTTAATGTTACTTACAGTAATTTAATTAACAGAATGTCTAAACTGCATTGGAATATGGCACAATTGTACTTTTTTAACAGTTATTGCAGTATATATTATTAAAGGTAATTGAATCCACTTATTGGAATACAGATTTTTGTTGATATTGCCCAGCCCTACCTCATATTGTGGGCCTACAGTATGTGTGTTGCTAAATGGATTGAAGTGCAAGTCGCATTGTTTATTTTCTTTTGTGGTTAGGCTGGTGACAGCCTTCCAAAATGGGAAAACTATGTAGAAATGGTTGATCATTTTGGTTTTAAGAGTGCTCTGGAAGCCTTAGATTTAGTACTTAAAATGTAGGACTCTCGACCCATACCCACAGTACCACTGAAATGAATGGGGCAAACATCCCTCAAAGGCATCTCACACATGTTCACACAGCTCTGCCTACCCCGAGACGTGCTTGTGGAAATTCAGGTTCTGCTAGTCAAGTTGCCTCTCAACTCTGGCAAGTGCAGACAGCATGTTTGGAGTGCTGCGGTAGGATTGACTTGGAAGAGATTTAGGGGAAAAAGGAAGGTAGGATGGCCTGTAATGACTTGTTCTGGGATTATTCCCTGTTTTTCAGCTATCAGGGCTCTCATTCCTGGCCTTTTAGTAGAGATTGCAAAACAGCTTCATAGAAGGCCCAAGCATTTGTGTAAACGTTGTTTATTGCTGTTTTCAGAGGGCTAATTTACTGCTTTGCATAAGTGTCTGAAAGGAACCATACCACTAGTCCGAAATATTATGAGAACATGTTTAACTGATGTTATTGACTCATGCTTTACTAGTAAATTTCCAGAATATGGACTGGGAGTAAATGTTGTCTGGCTACTCGAAGTCTCAATACTTTGGCACTGTACACAAGGTTCCATTTTCCTTCCTTAATCATTCATTTCTTTCAAATAGAAGCATGAGTCATCTGACCCACCCAGCCAGTGTCCTGTCCTGAATGAATCACAGACTCTTTGTGGAGTGCACTAGGCATGCACTGAACCTTGAGACTTTGTGCAATGGGTCCATAAGGCCAACTTTCAACTAAACTGGCACTGCCGCCACTCCTTTCCAATAAAAAAACCCCACCAGAACAACGCAGTCAACTGCATGATGTCAGCCATCCTCTTTTTGGCTGCAAGGATGCTTGAGTGGTCTGCGGCTGGACGTTGACTGAGAATTTCAGCCTGCATTTTCAGTTCCCCGAATTAAAGACAGTTTACCTTAGTAGGCAGTCTGTCACTCAAAATACCAGCAGATCCAAACATCAAACAAGCAAAAGCATGATACAAAATGTTTTCTGCCACTACTGGTTGGTTTTATGAAGGCTCTGAAGTACTATTTGTGAGGGAATATGGGAGTCAAAAGTTCACAGTCCATGTTATACGGTTTTAGTGCTTTGATGGTAATGATAGTGGTGGGCCTTGCAGCGGACGACTGAAACAGCAAAGTGGGGCGCTGCTTCGTTGTCTGAGGAAAGTCCCTGGCTGGACTAAGGAGTAGAAACTGCCTATCACTGTTTCAGCCAATTATTCCGTCATTGCTGCTTCATTGATGTATGTCGACGACGGCCTAGAGGCATGCAAAGTGAGCCATACAATATTTGTATTTGTTGTCTTATTCAGTTGTTTATTTCCAGTTTGTTGACGTTTCAACTGAAAATCATTTTTTCACTCTCAAACGCAAAACCTTTTTTAATTGAAAAACAAAATTGGTTATTGTACAATAATGATTGAACCACATCAAGACACCATTTAGTCTGGGTGAAGAAATATTTTTTTACATGTAACATCTAGCATTTTTGTCAGCAAAAGTCTTTGAGCTGAATTGTCTTTGGTTAAATGCATTTATTGATCATCACTTCTGCCAGGTAAACATAGGCTGTTTTATAAATAACATATGATGGGGAAGAGTTTTGGGGACTGCATCATCGACCAAAATACAGTTATGTCATTAACGTGATCATTAATGGCTGCGCAGTGGCAATCAAGTACTCATAGTGGTATTTTAACATTGGCTTCTCAAAACATGTTTTTAATGTCTTAGATTACACATTTAATACTTCTATGATCAAGTCAAAATCCAGCTATAATCGAGCCCTTTGAAGTTCAATCCTATTTTGGCTTCATTGGTCAATATATAAAAGAATAGGCCTATTTCTGCAACTATGTAAAGTACATTCTGTGTGTTGAGTTTCACATCCTATTTTTTCTTTTTTTTAGATAACTAAGTTGAAGTTTTCCTGTATTGTGCAGTACACCTGATCAAAACTTAGTTTTGGGTTAAAAAAACCTACCTATGTTCAGGTTATTTTTAGGTTACTTGAAATTGGACGTGTTATTTTGTCTAATCTGACATGGGGTGGGTTTCATTGCTTAGTTAGCTGGAGGCTTGTGTGTGCATTTTTGTGGTGGTTACCTCCTGCGGCTCATAACCCTACCCATGATATTGGCGCTAGCAAAATGCAGCGCTCCACACTGACAAAAAAAATTACGGGAACAATGCCTTTTAAAGTCGAATGAGGGCACACAAAATGGGTTGTGCTTTTATAGATAGAATACACTGTTAAGGCTAAGAACACACTGTGGACTGCAAAATATTTTGGCACATTTTAAAATGGGTGGTCTGTAAAGCCTGTCTAGGAGCTGGGTAGGGAGTGCCTTGGGCCGGACAGAGCTATAGATAGGACAGACACAGAGCTCAGCTGCGCTACAGTCCAGAGCAGGTCAGACTGGTTGACAGGTGCTGAGCATAGAGGCCAGCTCTGCTCCTCTCCCTCCCACTTTACACTCACACATTCACACACATCCGTTATCGCTTTTTGCTCCAAGAGATGTTTTATCATTTATTTCCCCAACCTTTTGAAATGCCCAGTCTGATTGGGTGTGCATTAGGAAACCAATTAGGTTTAATTACACAGACTTGATATGATGGTCCAGAGCAGTTTCTCAACCCTGCTCCTGGGCACCCCCCTGCCCTGTATGTTTTAGAACTGTCCCTGCTGTCTCACACCTGATTCAAATGATCACCTCATTATCAAGTCCTTCATGAGCTACATCAGGTATGTTAGGGCAGGAAGAGATCTTAGACATGCAGGGTAGGGGGGTGTCCAGGAGCAGGGTTGAGAAACACTGGTCTATAGCAATGGTTCTCAACTCCAGTCCTCGAGTGCCCCTAATGACGCATGTTTTTGTTGTAGCCCTCGACAGGCACAACCTTTTTAACTCAGAACCTGATAATTAAAGTTGAATCCTTTGTGCTTGGCTGGGACTACAATGAAAATGTGTACTGTTTGGGGTACCCAAGGACCGGAGTTGGGAACCACACAGTAACGATGGCCCGCTGTTCTGGGGCCAGTAAGTCCTAACCTTGGGCCAGTAGACAAAGACAGTCACTGACCCGTCAGGGCCCGTGCTTAATTTCTGCATCTAAATTCATAGTATCGTATAAAAATGTTTGCTTTACATCTTTGTCATTCTTCCTGCTTCGATTTCTGCTTGTTCTCGCATTAAAATGTTTCTGTGGAGCTTCTTCCCCCTCTGTGTGGTACAGTATCATTGTCGTCTTTTTGACCAATAATATTCGATGGCTCATCTGTTTTGACCAATCATAGTTCATAGTGCATTCTAGGGATGGATCCAAATATGGTATTGTACGAGGCAAAGCAAATGCCCTCATTTGTGTTTTCATGGAAAAACAGGTTCCACGGTTTCGAATACGATAATGGGCAGGGCAGTGTTGGGGAACCTTTTCAAAGTAACTAATTAGTTACTAGTTAGTTCCCATACAGTAACTAGTTGTTACTTAGTTACTTGCTGTTAAAAATAAGGCACTACGTTACTTAGTTACTTAAAGATAAGTCCTTTGATTTTATTTTCACATAGTCAGGTATTGCGTAGTCAGTGTCACTCAGCAGCGTATAAGATTAGCCTATCAATAATTATACATCATGAGTGACCAATCCTACTATGTCAAATAATATTTGCGTCATGTCATGTTATCTTCACACTCGGCTGCAAACCGTCCCAGCACATGCTGAAGGTCCTGGTTAGAAGGGGCCAACATGACAACATCATCTGCAAAAAGCAGAGACAAAATTGTGTGGTCCCCAAACCTGACACCCTCCGGCCCCTGGCTGCGCCTAGAAATTCTGTCCATAAAAATTACGAACAGAACCGGTGACAAAGGGCAGCCCTGCCGGAGTCCAACATGCACTGGGAACAAGTCTGACTTACTGCCGGCAATGCGGACCAAGCTCCTGCTTCGGTTGTACAGGGACCTGACAGCCCTTAGCAAAGGACCCAGGACCCCATATTCCCCATGCACCCTCCACAAGATGCCACGAGGGACACAGTCGAATGCCTTCTCCAAATCCACAAAACACATGTAGATTGGTTGGGCAAACTCCCATGAACCCTCCAACACCCCGTAGAGGGTATAGAGCTGGTCCAGTGTTCCACGGCCCGGACGAAAACCACACTGTTCCTCCTGAATCCGAGGTTCTACTATCGGCCGTATTCTCCTCTCCAGAACCCTGGCATAGACTTTCCCGGGGAGGCTGAGAAGTGTGATCCCCCTATAGTTGGAACACACCCTCCGGTCCCCCTTCTAAAAATGAGGGACCACCACCCCGGTCTGCCATCCCAGAGGCACTGTCCCCGACCGCCACGCGATGTTGCACAGGCGTGTCAACCAAGACAGCCCCACAACATCCAGAGACTTGAGGTACTCAGGGCGGATCTCATCCACCCCCGGTGCCTTGCCACCGAGGAGTTTCTTGACCACCTCAGTGACTTCAGCCCGGGTGATGGACGAGTCCACCTCTGAGCCCTCATCCTCTGCTTCCTCAATGGAAGAAGTGACAGCGGGATTGAGGAGATCCTCAAAGTATTCCTTCCACCGCCCGACGACATCCTCAGTTGAGGTCAACAGCTTCCCACCTCTACTGTAAACAGCGTTGGTAGGGCACTGTTTCCCTCTCCTGAGGCGCCGGATGGTTTGCCAGAATCTCTTCGAGGCCAGCCGATAGTCCTTCTCCATGGCCTCACCGAACTCCTCCCAGGCCCGAGATTTTGCCTCCACAATCACCCGGGCTGCAGCCCGCTTGGCTTGTCGGTACCCGTCAGCTGCGTCAGGAGTCCCACAAGCCCAACCAGGCCTGATAGGACTCCTTCTTCAGCTTGACGGCATCCCTTACTTCCGGTGTCCACCACCGGGTTCGGGGATTGCCGCCTCGACAGGCACCGGAGACCTTACGGCCACAGCTCCGAGCGGCCGCTTCGACAATGGCGGTGGAGAACATGGTCCACTCGGACTCAATATCTCCAGCCTCCCTCGGGATCCAGTCGAAGCTCTGCCGGAGGTGGGAGTTAAAGATCTCTCTGACAGGAGACTCGGCCAGACGTTCCCAGCAGACCCTTACAGTACGCTTGGGCCTGCCGAGTCTGTCCAGCTTTCTCCCCCGCCATCGGATCCAACTCACCACCAGGTGGTGATCAGTTGACAGCTCTGCCCCTCTCTTCACCCGAGTGTCCAAGACATACGACCGCAGGTCAGATGAGACGACAACAAAGTCGATCATCGACCTGCGGCCTAGGGTGTCCTGGTGCCACGTGCACTGATGGACACCCTTATGCTTGAACATGGTGTTCGTTATGGACAAACTGTGACTAGCACAGAAGTCCAATAACTGAACACCACTCGGGTTCAGATCAGGGGGGCCGTTCCTCCCAATCACGCCCCTCCAGGTGTCACTGTCGTTGCCCACGTGGGCGTTGAAGTCCCCCAGTAGAACAATAGAGTCCCCAGTTGGAGCACTTTCCAGCACCCCTCCCAGAGACTCCAAGAAGGTTGGGTACTCTGCACTGCCGTTCGGCCCGTAGGCACAAACAACAGTGAGAGACCTATCCCCGACCCGTAGGCGCAGGGAACCGACCCTCTCGTTCACCGGGGTAAACTCCAACACATGGCGGCAGAGCTGGGGAGCTATAAGCAAACCCACACCAGCCCGCCGCCTCTCACCATGGGCAACTCCAGAGTGGTGAAGAGTCCATCCTCTCTCAAGGAGTGTGGTTCCAGAGCCCAAGCCGTGCGTAGAGGTGATCCCGACTACCTCTAATCGGAACCTCTCAACCTCACGCACTAACTCAGGCTCCTTCCCCGCCAGCGAGGTGACATTCCACGTCCCTAGAGCTAGTTTCCGTGTCCAGAGATCGGGTTGTCTAGGCCCCTGCCTTCGACTGCCGCCCGATCCTCTTCACACCGGCCCCTTATGGTCCCTCCTGTGGGTGGTGAGCCCACGGGAGGGCGGCCCCACGTCGCCCGTTCGGGCTGAGCCCGGCCGGGCCCCATGGGGGAAGGCCCGGCCACCAGGCGCTCGCATACGAGCCTCAACCCCGGGCCTGGCTCCAGGGTGGGGGCCTGGCTCCAGGGTGGGGCCCCGGCTGCGCCATACCGGGCGACGTCACGGTACTCAATCTTTTTCATTATTAAGGGGGGTTTGAACCGCTCTTAGTCTGACCCGTCGACTAAGACCTGTTTGCCTTGGGAGACCCTACCAGGGGCATATAGCCCCAGACAACATAGCTCCTAGGGTCACTCGGGTACTCAAACCCCTCCACCACGTTAAGGTGGCAGTTCTTGGAGGGGTAATATTTGCGTTTAGTTCTTTAATCAAGAATCTTTTAAATCAATACATTTTGTATTGCAAGTGCCTCCACATTCTCAGGCCAGGTTTATTATACAGCCTGTATGAGCACACTTCAATACTAGATAGATCCATTGTGGTGAACAATAAGGAACCAAAATGACATCTGTAGCATTGTTCACTGATAAACATACCTTCTCAAAATGAAAACAGCTATTTGAAATCTCTTTGCAATAATATGCATTAATGTTTCATGACTTTATTCAGAAGTGAATGATTCAGACAAATTGCGTTTAAAAACAGAACATGTATTTAGATGTTAATTTGCTATAAACTATAGTTGACCAAAGAAAATGTTTCTCTGCTTATATAAACGACCACTATTAACATCTCCCATATACAAATACAATGTGGCCTACATAAATAAGTTTATTAACATTACTCTTGTGAATCCCTAACAAGCCCCGCTGCCATCCTTAATCATTTGTTGTTAATATAGCTCTGAAGTGGCTGTTATGTGTTCATTCGGATTAATCAATCGTTTGCCTGGAAATAATGGATGTTTTGGGATCAACTTTGGTTGTCCAAAAGAGGATGATTTATGATCGAACTTTGGTTGTCCAACAGGCAAGTTCCCAACTGGCAAGTTGATCCAAAACATAACAGCAACCGCTGTGATTGGGTATATGCGAGGGTAACGTTGTAGTCGAAATAGTGTATCATGTCCTTTATCTGGAAGAGATGGTGCTGCCATCTTTCGTTTTTTGTTGCCACTTGCTACTAGAGAAAAGTAATGCTACGTAAAGCCTCGTAGGTTGCACTGAGGGAAATTGAGTAAAGCGTTATTTATTTGGAAAAATAACTGGTAAGGGATTGCTTAAATTAAATAACAAATGCGTTACTTTTAAAAAGTAGTCTGACTACTTTGTAATGTATTACCCCCCAACACTTGGCAAGGGACACGTACTGCTGTGCATTTCTGATGAAAGCCGATAAGGCAGGGTCGTTTATTAAGTGAACGAACCACTACCGAAAACCTGCAGCATGTCACGTGTATTGCGTCCCAGGGTTGTGGGAGTGACTCTGATATTCGGGGGAGGAGGCACATCTGACAAAATGTGAATTTATTCACCAACATTTATTTTTAATATGCAGTTCTGTGTTTTTCCACTTCTAGTTTAATTCTCTTTGTCCGTTGAGTACATTAGATATAGACATGCTCTGGTTAAAAAAAAAAGGCGTTGGCATTATTTACCAATGAAGTGCGAATAGGACCAGTGCAACCAACACAGATTTGCTCAGAGGTAGTCTGGTTGAAAATACTGGGGGTGATAATAGTTTCCACAACGCTAACTTGCAATACTCTGTCTGGAAAGGTTGCAGCAAATAGTTACCCCAAACGATGTTGTCTGCTCAATATGCTTTCTGTACTGATGTGTTGATTGGGATCAAGCGTTCAGTGCATAAAATTCCAGAGTGACTTAGAGAATGTAGTGATTTCTAAACATGCGATAGTCCTAACTAGCATTGGTGAATTATACCTTGTGTGACTTCTTTGCATGGTGGGACTTTTCAGCTGGAAAGGCATCTCCGATAGATGATAATGTAACCAGAGTGCATTTTTTAAATGACAAATACTACAATGATGTTGGTAACACCTCGTGTTAGTCCAGCTTTAAGTTTTCCAATCTGCTCCTATAGACAGCCTTGAATTACTACTTCTTACTATCTTACCCGTTGGTTTGTCACCTCTCCCTCGCTCAGCCTACCTTTCTGATATGTGTTATTGTAATGACTGCCTCTCTCCTGAATGAATTAAACACATGCAGTACCATCCTAAATTCAGCCACTGCCCTGCTATCAGAGATCTTATTCAATGACTCTGATTGATTTACATGATGACAGATCAACAGTCTATTTTGGCGTGGCACTTAAATCAATAATTTACCGGTTGGTTGGTTGCCTCTTTCTCTCTTTGCCTGTTTGTTCATTTCTATCACTTTCCTGCCATGATGTAAAAAAAATATTTGATCCCCTGCTGATTTTGTACATTTGCCCATTTACAAAGAAATGATCAGTCTATAATATTAATAGGTTTATTTGAACAGTGAGAGACAGAATAACAACAAAAAAATCCAGAAAACCGCATGTCAAAAATGTTACAAATTGATTTGCGTTTTAATGTGTGAAATAAGTATTCATCCCCTCTGCCGAACATGACTTGGTGGCAAAACCCTTGTTGGCAATCACAGATTTTGAAGTTGTCCTGTGAAGTTGTCCTGTCCCCTTAGCAGAAAAACACCCCCAAAGCATAATGTTTCAACCTCCATGTTTGACGGTGGGGATGGTGTTTTGGGGTCATAGGCAGCATTCCTCCTCCAAACACTGCGAGTTGAGTTGGTGCCAAAGAGCTCGATTTTGGTCTCATCTGACCACAACACTTTAATCCAGCTCTCCTCTGAATCATTCAGTTGTTCATTTGCAATCTTCAGATGGGCCTGTGCATGTGCTTTCTTGAACAGGGGGAAATTGTGGGCGCTGCAGGATTCCAGTCCTTCACGGCATAGTGTGTTAACAATTGTTTTCTTGGTGACTATGCCTTGAGATCCTCCAGTGTAGTTCTGGGCTGATTCCTCACCGTTGTCATTATCATTGCAACTCCACGAGGTGAGATCTTGCATGGAGCCCCAGACAGAGGGAGATTGACTGTTCTTTTGTTTCTTCAATTTGTGAACAATCGCACCAACTGTTTTCACCTTCTCACCAAGCTGAAATTATTTTTTTGGCCAGCTTTGGTGTGTAGATTGTTACCAAGAACCATAGCTACTTACACTCCATTCTTGACTGATGGTAGCTAGCTACTTGCATACCCTATGGTGCAGACTAAGACAGAGATTGTGCAAATCATTTTAGCAGGCGTTCTTCCTTTCAAATCATCCACAATCACTTTTTCACACAGCCATAGGAACTACAGTGTTATCTAGCAAGCAAGCTATTGTAACGTTGGATTAAACTTGAATGTTATGATATCTAGATAACTACGTTTTAACAATTTTTTGTTCCAGAAGAAAGCTTGTATTTTATCATGTTAGTTTGTTCTATAGCTATGAAAATCTATTGATGTTTATACACGTTATACTTACAGTGAAGACAACTTATAGCTACAGTATTCCACTTAGCCAGCCTGCACACTGCTCATCATGAAAGAATGATTAAGAAAGATGGATTCGATCACGATGGAGATGTTACAAGTTCCAAAGTGTGTTTGTTTTTTTCAAAATAAAAGTATTACGCAAAACACAATTGAGGGGGAGGGGGGGCACTTTAACCGGTTTCAAATATTGGGGGGTACATGTCCACTCCATCCTTCCCGGCTCCTACGCCCTTCATTGCGTCCGAACGGCATTACGCATAGCCAAATTGAATAACTAATTACGACCGCCTATCGTGCTATGAAGAGGGAGAAACTATTCACGGACTACGTCCATGACATAGTCCGTTGAATACCAATAGAGAAACCTTACGGACATGGCTTGTCGAAAGTGTCATGTTAACTACGCCTGCCTACGCGCTTGCCAGAAGACAGTCAACCAACTAGTAAAAGTACTGTATTGCTCCACATTTATATTACCTAAATTTATTAATTCAATTATTTAATTGTCAATGCTTTTATGTCACATCAAATAAGCAAGCATCTTCATGACAAGATGATAATGATATTCATAGTAGCTTATATTTTGAAAACCATTTTAAAAGGTAATGGTGTGTTGCATCATAAACAGCAATTGCTTGTATCAGCTCTCATATCTGATCACTTGTAAATCTGTGGTATAAATCATTATTGTGATATATTTACATACTATATATCTGAATAATACACTTTTTTTCATTCAGGCCAGTAGATTTCTGACAAAAGTTAGCGTTGGACCCTGAGAGCCAGTGTTCAGCTAAACAGTTATTGTTTTTTTAATAATCAAATTACTGTTGTGACATGCAGTCTAAAGTACAATCCTGCCTAAATAGACATTTTCCAGGTGTTTTTATTCTATTAGCTACAAACCACCATATCAAAAAAGACCTATTGTAACCTAACTGAGTTGTCTGTTGGCCCATGGTTACAGATTACATTAAAGAGGTCAAAGGGATATTAGGAATCCTGTACTGCAAGCCCGAACATTGGGCAAAAAACCCCATTAATTTTTTTTAGTAGTTGTTGGATAGTGCCCAGCTGATATTAGCATTTCACAGAAATAACAATAATATTTTCAGAGACTGGATGATTACCACTGCTTGTTTGCTGTGATTTATTTTTTAATGGTTGTTGTATGAGTAGCTTGATATATCCATTGCATTTGAATAAATAGTGGCTTTTCGACAGTGCTTGCTGGATAAAGTCCACTTTATCAAGCAAGCAGCCCTGTCCTCATTGAATTTTACTTAGTTAACCTAAGAAGGTAGCAATCATGTGAGCTTAGCAATCTAGCCAGCAGGGTAAAGTAGCTTGCTGCTAGTTTTTAGTCATTTTTAAATGGCACAACATTATTTTCAAGACTGTTGGATAATAGCTAGCTAGCAGCCTGGTTAGTCAGCTAACTAACCAGCTAGCAATTTTAACAATGTAACTAGTGATTGATTGTTTTTTAAAAGCAAAGTTTCATGCAAGCTATCAACTTACAGTAGCATTCTCCACTGTCACAGCTTAGTCTTTTTATCTGAGCATCAGAATATTCAGATGTTTCTGTGAAAACAACGTTCTGGTGGGGAAGAACATTGACAGGTTCTTAATGACTAAACTACATATTTGTTCATTTAGACAGCTTATTGTACAGCATTGTGAACATCTGTTCAGGTGTTTATATCTACTATATTTTCACTTTGCCACTTTGCTAATTCCTGGCTATGGTCAAAGGAAATATTGTAACATTTGTAGATCATGGGCTTTCAAACACATCTGAGGTTCAGGATAATTCAACCCAAGTATATATTTTGGACTGAGCTATTCCTTTTAGCCAAATCAATTGGAACATTTTAGTTTTGCTTGCAGTCCTCATAGTCACACCGCATCAACATGATGGTTATGCCACTCTGCTTGTGAAGATGGAGAAATTGTAGACCACCCGTTGTGTGATCAGCCAGTTGAACATTTCGAGAGGCTTAAGACCAGACCATTGGCAACTCCCAAAGATGGCTGATAGTGCATCTGTCAGAAGTCACCATGTGTGAACTGTTTGACTCTCACATAAACATCCCAAGGCTTACATGTTTGCACTACAGAAGCATGGTATTTTCACCAGTGCACCCCCCCCCCCAAACACACACACACTCTCAACAGGAATAGGCTTACATGTGGCCTATTCTGGCACCACTGATAAGCGGTGACTGTTTGCAGAGAGATATTCTGTGACCTACAGTTGATGCAGCACCCATCTTTTGTTAAATGTTTTTTCCTGCAATGGGAAGTTAAACACGATAGTGTTTGTGGATATGGTGTTGTCATGAGCAGATTAAAGCCATAGGTGTGAGTGTGGTCGTCAAGGGGCCTGTGTGGGGGAGGCAGAGCCTGCTTAAATTAGCGACTGCTGCTTAAGCGCATTGCAAAATTAGCCCTAGTTTGCCCTCAACCTGTGTAGGGGGCAATTTAGGTAAAATTGGCTTAAGTTGCCTATACCCTGAAACACTATTTCCTTTATCTTTTAATATGGTTGTGGAATTGTGGAAACATCTTTCTTATACTAAACATTTGAGTGAAAATTGAGAGTAAATTTTCCCTCTTTGAGATGCTTAAATTAGCCTCTCTAAACTGATGACTAGCACATGTTGGGGACTAGTCACCCCAAGCGCTCCCGCAGGACATTCAAATAGAGCTGTGAGTCATGTGGGAAACTGGTCAGTACATGTGGTCATTGTGGTACAGTAGCTCTCTGCAACTGAGTTCTCACAGAAGAATGTACATTACCGTTCAAAAGTTTGGGATCACTTAGAAAGTTCCTTGTTTTCAAAATATATATAAATATATACATTTTTGTCCATTAAAATGACATCAAATTGATCAGTTACAGTGTAGACATTGTTAATGTTGTAAATGACTATTGTAGCTGGAGAAGCCCATTATTAACAACCATCAGTCCTGTGTTTTAATGGCATGTTGTGTTTGCTAATCCAAGTTTAGCATTTTAAAATGCTTATTGATTATTAGAAAACCCTTTTGCAACTATGTAAGCACAACTGAAAAATGTTGTGCTGATTGAAGAAATAAAACTTGAGATTAAGTTGAGTATCTGGAGCATCAGCAGTTCTGGGTTTGATTACAGGCTCAAAATGTCTGGAAACAAAGAACTTTCTTCTGAAACGTGTCTATTGTTCTAAGAAGTGAAGGCTATTCCATGTGAGAAATTGCCAAGAATCTGAAGATCTTGTACAGTGTTGTGTACTACCCCCTTCACAGAACAGCGCAAAATTGTCTCTTACCAGAATAGAAAGAGTAGGAGGCGGCCCTGGTGCACAACTTAGCAAGAGGACAACTACATTAGTGTCTAGTTTGATAAACGGTTGCCTCAAGTCCTCGACTGGCAGCGTCATTAAATAGTACCTGCAGAACACCAGTCTCAATGTCAGAAGTGAAGATGGGACTCTGGGGTGCTAGCCTTCTTTGCAGAGTTGCAAAGAAAAAGCCCTATCTCAGACTGGCCAGTAAGAAGAAAATATTAAGATGGGCCAAAGAACACAGACACTGGACAAAGGAAGATTGGAAAAAAGTGTAATGAGATTTTCGAATCACAGAACATTTGTGAGATTCAGGCCAAGTGAAAAGATGCTGGAGGAGTGCTTAAAGCCATCTGTCAAGCATGATGGAGGCAATGTGATGTTCTGGGGGTGTGTTAGCGCCGATAATGTAATAACTACCATTAATGTAATAACTGCCAATAACGTAATACATTTTCAATACTTAATGTAATAAAAGTCAATGTAATATCTTACCAATAATGTAATAAAATTTCTGAACCAATAAGGTAATAACATATTTTGCCCATGATGTTATAAGTTATTACATTATTGGCTGGGTACACCAATAATGAGGTCCACAATTCTGTTGTATTCCAAGGTGTTGGATTTCTGTGTTCCAAGGTGCATCCCAGATGTGTTTGATTACGTTGAGAACTGGTGACTTAGGTGGGACTGGCAAGACCCCAGTCTGAGTGTTCCTCTGACCATAATATGGCGTATCTTGACGAGTGTGGCGGGGGCATTGTCCTGTTGGAAGAGGCCAAACCCATCAGAATGAACGCAGGACATGAATGGTTGTAACTTGTCAAAGGATGCACACACAGCGTTCACCTGTCAGAGACGTTTGTAGACATACCAGGGGTCCCATTGAATGCCAGCTAAACAAACCCCATACCATTACGGAGCCGCCACCAGCCTGTAAAATGCCCTGTTGACATGCAACACACACAGATCCTTCCTTCTGCCCGAAAGAGTGGAAAATGTGACTCGTCAGACCAGGCTACTAATTTCCAGTCAAGTGTCCAGTGGCGGTTTTCCTGAGCCCGGGCGAGGCGCATAGTTGTCTGTCGAGTATTCATCAGGGGTACTCGAGTTAGGTATCGGCTCCTAAAGCCCATATCCCAATGGGAACGTTGCACAGTCCCTCACGCTGATGTTTGTCGAGGGCCCAGCATTGAGTGCAGATGTTATTTGAGGCAGTATTGCATGCCTATCGCATGAAACAATTCTTGCAAGCTGATGCTGGTCACGTTCTCCCACAGTCTTTTTACGGCCCCACTGCTGCCGTAAGTTTGATGTTTTTCCAGAATTCTTGTATTCACGGTACAACCTTGAAATGGTATTACATGAAAATCCAAACTTCTCCTCTACCCCCAAAATGACCCATCTCACGAGCTCCAACTATTAAACCGCATTGAAAATCGCTTAAATCGTGATAACTTTCCATTCTCATGGCAGAAACAGCTGTAGGCGCTTCTACACATGGCTATCACTTTATATACAGTTGTGCTCATAAGGTTGCATACCCTGGCAGAAATTGTGAAATTTTGGCATTGATTTTGAAAAAAGGATTGTGATCATATGAAGCCATTTTATTATAATAGTTGTTTGGCTCCTTTTTAAATCATGATGATAACAGAAATCACCCAAATGGCCCTGATAAAAAGGGTTACATAGCCTTGAATGTTTGGCCTTGTTACAGACATACAAGGTAACACACACAGATGAAAATGGCAATTAAAGGTGGATTTCCCACACCTGTGGCTTTTTAAATTGCAATTAGTGTCTGTGTATAAACAGTCAATTCGTTTATTAGCTCTAACGTGGATGCCCTGAGCAGGCAAGATACTGAGCCATGGGGAGCAGAAAATAACTATTAAACGACCTGCGTAATATGGTAATGGAACTTTATGAAGATGGAAAAGGATATAAAAAGAGATCCAAAGTCTTGCAAATGTCAATACTGTTCAATCACTTAAGAAGTGGAAAATTCAGGGATCTTTTGATACCAAGGCTAGGTCAGGTAGACCAAGAAAGATTTCAGCCAAAACTGCCAGAAGAACTGTTTGGGTTGCAAAGAAAACCAGCAGGTAACCTTAGGAGAAATACAGGCTGCTCTGGAAAAATATTGTGTGGTTGTTTCAAGAAGCACAATACGACGATTTTTGAAAAAATAATTAGACAAAGTAGACATTTTGACATGACCTGGTACTGTCAGACATTTCTTTCAGCATGTCCCTTAGAACTCTTCTGTTAGCTGCATGCAATTTTACAATGTTTTGTCATTTATTTGGGGATTTATGACCATTTCAAACTATACATTGTTGGTAGCAGAGAGGACCTAACCGATGGACCAAAGATACAGGAAATTAATAGTCACAATCCATATTAATTACAAACAATTGTAGATATTTATGTTATGAAAAATACAGTGAAAATAACTACATTTAAGAAAATAGGGCATCTCGGAGACTATAACCCTAACGCTTTTTACAACATTTACTAAAACTGTCTGTACTGTGTTTTCTGTAAAATAGGTTTGAAGTGATTTGTGGAACTTCCTATTATATAGTATTTAAAGTGTGAATGACAGTTTCCTTTCTTGTTTTTTTTGTTCCATAATCTTCCATTCCTCTCTGAGACCTCTCTAAATCCCAACCTTGTTTCACAAAATGAACTAAAGCAATATCTTAACTGTATTATTCCAGCTGGATATTTATATATGATTTTGAACATGCTATGACATTACAGTATATGTCAATATTACTGTGGAATTTTGATGTCATTGATCCTGCAAATTACCCTTCAAAATTTTCAATTCTGCCAATAATGTAGGAACTTTTTGTTATTGGTTCAGAAATATTACATTATTGGTAAGTTGTTATATTATTGACTTTATACATTTTCTATTTTTAATGTAGTATATATTATATAAATGGTGGTTATTACATTATTGGCTGCTACAGGTTGCTTTGGGAGATTTGGGAAAAGGGTAAAAGAATATAAAGGTTCTGGAATAAGGAAGGCTATTACTCCATGTTGCAATGCCATGCCATACCCTGGCGCTTTGCTTGATTGCAGACAATTTCTTCCTACAACCGGACTGACGCAAAGCACAGCTCCACTATGCAAGAACTATTTAGGGAAGATGCAGTCAGCTGGTATTTGGTCTGTAATGGACTGGCCAGCAGTCACCAAATCTCAACCCTTAAACTGTTGTGGGAGCAGCTTGACTGTATGGTATGTATGAAGTGCCCATCAAGCCAATCCAATTTCTGGGAGGTACTTTAGGAAGTGTGGGGTGAAATGTCTTTAGATCACCTCAACAAATTGACAAGTAGAATGCCGAAGGCTGCAAGGCTGTGATTGCTGCAAATGGAGGATTTATTTTACAAAAGCAAAGTTTGAAGGACAGTTATTTAAATTAAAGCTGCAAGCAGCACTGAGCGGGTTTCTGCAAACAGCACTGAACTGAAAGCACTGAAAATTGCACCATTTGCGCTGAGAAACAAATGAGTAACACCAAATGTGGCATGGATAGTTTTTTTCAAACTGTCCATCATGGTGAACTCCATTGCTCCCAATGGCAAAACATTTATTTGTGAGATTACCTTACCTCTTTTCAGACTTTTAATCACATAGGCCCTCATCTATCATTCTTGCGTAGAAACGGGCGTATATGTTGCCGTAAGATTTTGCTTACACTCCTCTCACCGCCTGATTTATGAAGCTGTGCGTACCTTTAAAATCCAGGTGTACGCAATACCTGCCCTTGATAAATGCCGCGGCTGAAAACGATCGTCATTAGAATAACACGCCCCTATATATTCAAGTCTCCGCTTCCCCCACGCCCTCATTTTACCCAATGGACACACGGAAGACGGCAAAAAAGAGAAACTTCTCTGACATGGAGATTGAGACGATCACCAGGGAGGTAGAAATAAATAAAATTGTTTCATTTGGCAGTTTAAAAAGCGGAATAAAAGATGTGATGTGGAGTACCATTCATTCACATTAATAATTGCATGACAATTTGTAATATTCGTCTTATTATTTTATGATATTTATTATTAATGACGTTTATTGTTATTTAGAAGAAGAATGTCGTTATTATTATTTCTATTATTATTTAAAAGAAGAAGAATGTCATTTTTATTATTTTGTCAGTCTGAATTATATTTTGGTCATTGAAAGCCTTTTATTACTGAACCCAGTCTGTGCGCAACTGCCGGGCCTAACCCTGAAACGTCATGTAAAGCGCACAGGCTCGCATCTGAAGGAATACATAGAAATCAAATGCTTTGGTAAAGTCACACAAATTAAACCTTGAAGTCCATGTTGCACAAAAATAAACTGAAGTTTGTAATTATGTTGTTGTTTTTTTTACAGTGGGTCATAATATATCATATCTTTTAGTTTGTCAGTGCGTTAGGATTTTTTTTCCTGCGCATTTCCGAACTCAAAACGTGCGTACACCACCTCCTGAGCTGGCGTAGGATTTGAGAGTGCCGTACGCCAACGTCCATATTGATAAATCTCAAAGTCACCGTGGTTTTGGGTGTATGCCAGGTGTACGCTGGAAATTTGGTGTACGCACTTTTGATAAATGAGGGCCATAGTGAGCATTGTGAGCTTGCAAATGTGACCAACTAAATAGCGCCAACTTGTGGTTAATTCCAAATTCCTTTGTTCGATTTGGTCGTTTCGTGATTGTAAACAAACATACCAAGTTGAATTATAATATTATTTTAGGGGTAGCAGTTGTGCTAATATGTGCAAAACTAGGCCCTGCACATGTTCGTTGGTCTACAGCGGCCATGTTTTTTCACAAACAGATGTAATTCATATGAATGTAAAGATCTTCATACATACAGGCACAATATGAAGTTACGTTAAGATTGGTCATTTGGACCTAGTGGAATAAACTTTGAGCTTTTTTACATATTCAAAATGACAGAGTTAATGGATTCCAATGGCAAAAATGTTATATGTAAGGATATCGAGTTATCTACCTCTTTTCAGGGCTCTAACTCAACCGGGGTGAGCATCGTAAAGGTTGCACATGTCAAAAAACTCAATAGTGCCACTGTGAGATTAAATGTAAAGTGCTTGCACACATTGTCTTCTAAAGATTGTGAAGTAAAATCGGATTAAACATGTAGGTATTATGTGCCTATATGCGCAAAACAACACATATCTACAAGTTCATAGGTCAATAGGGGCCATGTTTTTTTTGTCTTACCTGGTATATGTATACATTTTGAAGACCTTTGACCATAGATGCTAAATGTTAAGTCAAGTGAATGTCGGACATTATATCGGGGACATTCTAAATGGCCAAAAAATCATAAAGGAACCCAAATAAGTTAAGGAATCCGAAATGCAAATATGTTCCCTTTTTTGGCGATGGACTTAACTACCTCTGTTCAGGGCTGTAACTTAAATTAGGTGAGCGTGGTGAGCTGGCAATTATAAAAATCACCCCCATGTGGTGGATTGAAAATTGCTTGCACTAATTTTTGTTGTCTTATGGTTGTAAGCATATGCAAGAATTAGAATTATAATACCATTATGCCTGTTGGAAGTTTGTGCCTATTTATGGAAAACCACGCCCATGCGCAAGTTCATTGGTCAATAGCTGCCATGTTTTTTTTTGACAACAGGAGGGCTTCTTAAAGAAAAACTAACAGGTCTGTGAGAGCTGGAATTCTTACTGGTTGGTAGATGATCAAATACTTATGACATGCAATAAAATGCAACTTAATCACATTGTATGATTTTTAAATAATTTTCTGGATTTTTGTTTTAGATTGTCTCTCACAGTTGAAGAGTACCTATGATAAAAATGACAGACCTCTACATGCTTTGTAATTAGGAAACACTGCCGATTTTGCAGGTTATCAAATAATTGTTCTCCCCACTGTATTTGCTGGATTTACTTCCAAAGCAAGCTGCAATAACTACTTTGCTAAGATAGAGAAGGTATAATGAAACGACATCTTTGCAGAGTGAAAGGACCAAAACAGACTAACCTTGTAACGGTGCGCATCACGAGCGTATGTAAATTAAGTGTGAAAGGGCAGCTTTTGTGATTGGACAATAAACGTTCTATGGTTTTTTTCTTGACTATGTTTCACACTGGTTATATTGTCACAATATTTCTGGAGCTAGCCCTGAAAACTCCAGTGTATGGCCAGCTATCCCTAGGCTAAGGGTGGTGCTTTCTCACTTCAAAATATGCAATTGTGAACACTTGTTTAGCCCTGTGCTTAGAAGGCCCTTAGCCCGGGGCTTAGAATGCTCTTAGCCCTAGGTGCAGTGTAAACATCTAATGTGGTTGGATGTATTGCACAATCAATCTCCAAAGCAAATAAAAAACAATAACATCAAAATAGGATTTTTGTATTAGATCTTGTTCTCTCAATTAGCTTATATAAGCTCTAACCATTTCTTCTGTGCTCTACCTGATAATATTCTTTAACCTATGTAAATTTTTATTGAAATTTAAATTTTTTTCATTTATAATTTCCCTCACAATCTTTCCTGTGATACACAACACAAATTAGACACACCAATCTATAATGTAGAGTGTTACTGTTGCTACCGAAGTAAAAAAAATAATAGGCCTGCAAGTATAGAGCGGTATAGTTGTTTTTAACAGTTTAATGAGTGCAGTTCGTTTAATTCCAACTCCTTTACATGAACTGTACACAATCTATTGCATGGATATCGTGAAGGTAGTAAAAGCTGGCCACAATCAATGACATGCGGATACAGAATTCGCAAACTCTTCAATTTCGCAGTTGGAAATCTAAACTAAATATTTAACTAGAATCGATATCAGTATACCCCTATATATCCGCATGTCAGTGTGTTTTCTAAGCCAATATAGCGTAATTTAATTGACATATTAATCATCCCCTCTTGAAAGTCATTAGCCGCTGCCTAACTTTTGTACATGGAAGCTACATTAATCTATTACCTTGCTGGTTAAAACAAACTATTGCTGGTTACAGTCCTAACCAGCTCACCAGTCAAGTAGATATAGGTCAGTAACCAAAATAAATGTTTATTTTGGACGGGCATTTGATTTCCAAAGTGGGGCACTTTATTCTTACCAATAACAATTAGTAATTTCAGCACGAGACGCAAAGCTAATATTCCTAGCATGTATTGCTGCCTAATCCTATGGACTATTAGGCTATTGTCATTCGACGTAACCATCCCATATTCACAGTGACAGTGGAATAAAGCGATTTAACAAGAGGATTACAACACTAGTAATTATGGAAACATGAATGCATGGCGAATGAAACCACCAAGGATGTACAATACCATTAGGCAGTATGACAAGACGCAGCAACACTAATAGACATCGCAAAGCCCAAATCAACGACATTACAGGTACCAAAGAAATAAGAACGTACTCACAATAACAATGTTCCTTCGATGCTGTAAATCAGCTGTACTTTTCGTAGTTGATCGATTGAAAGTGCCACAAATCCTTTCCCTGACTGATACAATTGGTTCCTCGCAATTTCCATGTTTTCTCGAATAAGGCTTTGCCAGTAAATCCACCAACAAATGAATTTCATTGTTCGTTAAGAAACAACTGGGTGCAGTACAAATCTAAACAAAAGAATCTAACCGAATGCACTGCATCTACTACATCATTAGCCTGAACTGTTGCTAGTTTGGGGTTTGGTCGACCTTTCCTCACAATTTCCATGTTTTCCCGAAAAAGGCTTTGCCAGTAAATCTGCCACCAAATGCATTTCTTCTCCTCCATTGTACGTTAAAAACAGGGCTCATTACTAATCCAAACAAAAAATCTAACGCAAAGCACTACATCTAACAATATATACCTCACTAAAGAAAATGTAAATACATCTGAAATGTTCCTACATTACGTCCAAACTAGTTATCTCAGTTAGGTAGCTGGCTGTCAGATCACACCAGACTGTCAGACTGCTACGTGCCAAAGGCCAGGATCCTTATGGCGAACTCAAAATCTGATTGGTTGAAGAATACGACAATCAATAACCTTCTCCCCATTTGCTTCAGCAGAAGATGGGATTAACTCAAAATTCTACAGGTCTCAGGATAGATTTTCACCCGGAGACAGCACATGTGGAAAATCTGATTTGATAAAAGCTCTGATTTATCTGAGCTGCACTGGAAACAGCACAACCGAGGGAGAGGAAAGCAATGAAACTACGTCAGTAGACTGATGGGAACGAACTTTGTAAAATGCATCTAGCGTTAATGAAAATATATATTGAATTATAAAAATATAATTTTCTAATTCTCATATCACTAGGCCAGCAAAAAAGGCCTATCGTCGACAGCAGGTCATAAAAATAAGTGAAATAGTGAATAATCGCGTAAATGAATTATTAACACACAAACCATTGTCTGTTGGTTAGCATATGTTTTATTATTAAGAGAAGTGGAGTGATCCTGAGGAAAATAACACATCTTAGAAGGTTGATCAATAAATATTCAATATACTCTAACAGTACTAATGCCCTAAATCTAAATTTAATTTTAACCAGTTGTAATCAGAATACTGCTCCATATCTATTAAGCAACATGGTGTTTATGGGCTGCTGTGGTTTTCTGTTGTTGTTGTCATAATATAAAATTCTGGAATTGTCAGTGCATCCTGAAATAATATGCATTAAGAAAACACTCAGTGATATTTTAAAATGTACTTGTGAAAAGGTTTAAATCTGTCATTTGATGCTACAGAAGTAGTGTTTGAAGCATCTTTCACAAATTAAGATTAGCTCAAAAACCATTACGCCCGACCAGTGAACTGCTGAAACCCTAATAATAATAATGACCCGGAACAAACACAATATGGTTTTACCAGTGAACTGCTGAAACATTAATAATGATGATGATGATGATGATGAACCGGAACACAAACAATTTTGTTTTACCAGTGAACTGCTGAAACCCTAGTAATAATAACGCTGACAAAAGCCATAGGATTTCACCAGTAAAATCATTATTTCTAACCTTGTCAATGATAACATTTCCCATAAATTTTGCTCATTTCATGTATGTTTTCATGGAATATAAGGACATTTTTGGGTTCAAACAGTAGTGTACACTACCCCAAATGGTAGTGTATATTTGGTCTCCGGGTCAGTGTACTGTTAATTTATTTTTAATTTTGGAAGCAGGTCTCCAGTGTTATTGGTAAACACGTCTATAGCTTGCAGCAATGTGTAGCTCATTTGTTATGCTGTGCTATACCCAAACATGTGCAAACGTGTCCATCCAAAGTCTGTGAGGCCAATCATAGCCTGTAGCATGCTCTTCCAATGCTAATTTTGCTGTCAATAAGAAACTAATTGAGAGGATCCTAATTCAGAAGTTCGCAGCTTTGAGTGTTTTTACTTTCTTTGTTTGAATGATTATAGGGGTTTGGAAAGTATCCATACCCCTTTACTTTCTGCACATTTAGTTGTCTTATAAACTGAATTTATAATTTTTCACCCTACATTGGAGAAGGTAGGATCTGTCGACCAACGATCTGCTGGCAGGTCTGGTCTTCGACTGCGTAGCTTTCGACAAGTGACGCATTTCTAGGTTGTGCTGTTTATTACTTGTTGCCCTCCAATTATCCAATATCCTGCAGCTTGAATGGCTCATTCAGTGAGGTGGCGGCCTTGATGGTGAACCTGCTCGTGGAAATGTCGGATAGATTTTGTGGCAACATGGTGTTTGATAGAGACAAGTACAGGATGCGACTCATCCATTGTGATTTGGGCCTTTTCCAGATGACCCCCGACTCTAAGAAGACCACGTGTCAATGTAAGGCCATAACATGTTTAGTGGACTCCGCTTTGGAAGAGACTTTCATTCTTCAATAAGCTATACGTCCTCTGAAAATACTTGTCTTTGAACAGTGTGAATTATCTTTGTTTTAGCCTGTTCAAGTTGCTCTTTGGTTAAAGGTCTAGTGCAGCTATGCCAACCATTGCCCAAACCTTCCTTGGAGCCTTTGTTAAAGGAGCGAGCAACGTGTGAGAGTAGGGCTAAAGACCTCGAGAGTGCTCTCCAACTCGAAAATCACTCAAACCATACACCGCCGAGCATGTTGCTTAAGAGGCTAGGATCACAGTTTTGAAACCTCTGGGCGCACTTCAACATCCATACAGAGCTTAATGAGGTAGAAGACTTCTTTGTGAAAGTCGCTCTTACTGACATCAGTGAGAGAGACTGGTCCAGTCAACCATGAGGTATGAGCTAACTGACTAGGTGCGATAGCCCTTGTTGCATGGTCGGAGGGATTTAGATCAGTTGGAACATAGTTCCATTTGCTAAGTAGTGTGGAGCGCCTGATGCGCTGTACTCTGTTGTCGACAACAACATAGAACAGCCTGGATTAGTTAAATATATATCCAAGCACCACTTTGCTGTCAGTTAAGAATCTGATGTCGTCGAGTTTTGTGTCAAGCTCGTCTGAGATCATTTTGGTCACTTCAAACGCCAACAACGCAGCCTGGGGATAGTAAGATTTGGTTTTGGAGCAAGATTTGCCTTTCCAAAGATGATACCCACTTCATTCAACCAGTCTACATCTGTAGTTTTCGATTAGACAACAGCACTGATTGCTTTAATAGATAGAATATCTTTCTGCTGAGCTATGCAGAATGGAATAGATGTGTACAGCCTGGGAATATTCAAGCCACCGAGCTCTTGGAGTGAGTTGCTTCACTTTAACCATTTCTCATGTTTTTCTTTGGGGAGGGGTGCATCCCATTCGCTGGCGCCAGCTGTAAGCTCTCTCAGGGTAGACCGACCTTGAATACTGATGGGTGCAGCAAACCAGGGAGGATCATAAAGACTATTGATCGTTGACAGTACACCACGTTGAGTGAAGAGCTTCTTGCTGGGGGCCACTTGAAAGGTGAAAGTGTCTTTAAACAGGTCCCATCCCAGTCCAAGTCTGTGTAGCATGGGGATGCAAGGTCCTCTCCTGGAATGGCCTGCATGACATCTATGTTGTTGGACGCAATCTTGTGTAGTCTAATGTTGGATTGGGCTAACGTCTTGAGCTCCTTTCACCACGTTGATAGCTTCTGCAGCACCAGAGAAGGACTTCAACCACAAGTTTGTCATCTTGGGTGTGACTGAACTTGAGGGGTATACTATGAAGCGAGGTAACTTCAGAAGGAACTTAGTGACGTTGGGTGTAACTTCCCGATTAATCAGTACTACAAAAGGTGAATATGTTTTACCCGAGGTATGCTGTCATGACAATTTACGCTACATCTCTAAACTGCTCCGAGCAGGTTTTATGGGTAGCTCGATGTTAACCCACATTAGCACCGCCCTTCTGCCCAAAAAAGGCAGGCACATTTGGAAGACCCAATCGACATTGCCGCATGGAGGGAGGCTTATGTTTTTTTCAGAGATTGTGTTAACTCCTCTAGTTTACCCCGAGTGTTTTCTAATGAAGATATCTATTCTCATCTGAGGGAATTCTGTATCTTTCCCTGCTTTTAGGGCCAGACGTATCTAATGCCACTCGCAGGAGTAATGCCCTCACTGTTGAAGAGACAAGTGTGCTTTGCGAAATTTTGCCTGCGGACATTTCATGTATTCCATTGGTGATGCTGAACATCTGAGCAAGAATACTGTTATATACAGAACACATTTCTCTGTAGGAATCCCATGGGTGATTGGTGTGATTGACTGCACCGCTCTATCCCCATTAGAGCGCCCCTGGGGGAACATGAGCGGGGGTTATGTGAATAGGAAGTCATTTCGCCGCATTTATGTTCAGATATTTGTTCATTAAATTCATACAGGGAGCCCTACAACCTAGGTGCTTTATGGAGTAGCCAGTATCTTAAATCATTAAATGTTAGCAAATGGATCAATTTCAGAGATGTAGCCCATGTGTTGGCCATATCTGAATTATATACATTTTCACATATTTAGATAGCCTATTTGTAGTATGATTTTCTGACTCTGTAAGACAAAAGAGAACATATGACAAGAAGACGGCTCTTATGAATTTACTGTCGGCAATGCGCTGCCAACAAGCCTCCCTGGCTTTGTTGGCCGCCACGGTGAGAGATTTAGCCGTTCAGTTGTTGCTTTAGCTGTTTTACCTTGCTTTAAACTCCTTATATCCTGACATTATAAACGTGCATTCTTCCAGGGAATAATACGGAACACAAGCCATTGTGCAAAAACTCGGCTTGCGTTGCTGAACTCGCCCCTTTAAGGCGAATGCTCACAAACTCCAGTAAGTTAACACTGAGTCAACTCACAAACATCTTAATCACCGTTGTAGTACCGTTTAACACCATGGAGCCCCGGAACGAGGGGCTCCCTTTAAGAGTGTGCTCCTAATCTCAGTTTGTTACCTGTATAAAAGACACCTGGGAGTCAGAAATCTTTCTGATTGAAATGGGATCAAATACTTATTTCACACATTAAAATGCAAATCAATTTATAAAATTTTTGACATCCGTTTTTCTCGAATTTATTATTCTGTCTCTCACTGTTCAAATAAACCTACCATTAAAATTATAGAATGATAATTTCTTTGTCAGTGGGCAAATGTACAAAATCAGCAGGGGATCAAATACTTTTTTTCCTCACTGTAGGTGATTAGGTTTACATTAGTACAGTCACTTAGGTATCGTGTTCTTTGGATGCAACTCAGCATTCTTTCTCCTCCAAACACGACAAGTTGAGTTTTTACCAAAAAGTTATAGTTTGGTTTCATCTGACCATATGACATTCTCCCAATCCTCTTCTGGATCATCCAAATGCTCTCTAGCAAACCTCAGACGGGCCTGGTCATGTACTGGCTTAAGCAGGGGGACATGTCTGGCACTACAGGATTTGAGTCCCTGGCGGCGTAGTGTGTTACTGATGGTAGCCTTTGTTACTTTTGTCCCAGCTCTCTACAGGTCATTCACTAGGTCTGGGATTCTGGGATTTTTGCTCACCGTTCTTATGATCATTTTGACCCCACAGGGTGAGATCTTGCGTGGAGCCCCGGATCGAGGGAGATTATCAATGGTCTTGTATGTCTTCCATTTTCTTATAATTGCTCCCATATTTGATTTCTTCACACCAAGCTGCTTACCTATTGCAGATTCAGTCTTCCCAGCCTGGTGCAGGTCTCCAATTTTGTTTCTGGTGTCCTTTGACAGTTCTTTGGTCTTGGCCATAGTGGAGTTTGGAGTGTGACTGTTTGAGGTTGTGGACAGGTGTCTTTTATACTGATAAGTTCAAACAGGTGCCATTAATAAGGTAATGAGTGGAGGACAGAGGAGCCTCTTAAAGAAGTTGTTACATGTCTGTGAGAGCCAGAAATCTTGCTTGTTTGTAGGTGACCAAATACTTATTGTACTGAGGAATTTACCAATGAATTCATAAAAATCCTACAATGGGATTTTCTGGATAATTTTTTTCTCATTTCGTCTTTCATAGTTGAAGTGTACCTATGATGAAAATGAAGAATTACAGGCCTCTCATCTTTTTAAGTGGGAGAACTTGCACAATTGGTGGCTGACTAAATACTTTTTTGCCCCACTGTATAGGGGATATTGACATTTGGAGTGCAGGTAGTCAGAAGTTAGCATTTCAAGTGACCAAAAAAAAACGAAACATGAATGTCTGCCATTTACATGTTAAGAAGGGAAATCAGTATGTCATTTTGTAATATGGGTAAAGTTGTTGTCTACTGACCAGACTGTCCTGACACAACAGTTTGTGATAATACTGCCATTGTCGGATGTCTCCATAGTTTTGGGTTCTTTTCCCCATGTGGAGAGCCTTGTCCCACGTACACCGCAGTTGTTTCCCCAGAGTAAGGACACCTGCCAGTAGGCATTCAGCTCTAATGATTGCATTTATGTTGTCTCCCTCAGGCAGAGGCCAGGCTGGCCGCAAAGAGAGCTGCCCGGGCGGAGGCCAGGGACATCCGAATGAGAGAACTAGAACGGCAACAGAAAGAGGTACGCACATACATTACTCACAGTATATACTACAGCCCTTCATGTAGACCTACAACGGGTAGCGATTCTGATGGAATTGAAGTGCTGCATGTTCACAGATCACAGTATATTTTAATGTCTATGATTTTCCTGTTTCTATTTATTATTCTGGAACCACAGTTTATAGCGTAATAAGGTATTTGTGTTTTCATCTCCCTGGCACCGTCCAGCTTTCCTCTCACCGCTCCTCAGCCAGCAGCAGGAAAAGCTGGGGCTCGATTCATCAATGGATGGTAATGTTAGGCCTGGGGACAGCATGGGCCTCTGTACTAACATGTCCTGGTCTGTTGTTTACTGGAGCTGGTCTCTCTCCCCCCAGAACAGTGCCCTCTGATGACAGAACTGTAGATCTCTTTTGATATGTTCTTCTGTAATAATAATAATAATAATAATAATAAATTTTATTTATAATGCACTTTATATCAATTAAATGACCTCAAAGTGCTACAATGCACTAGCCTAAAAGCATAGAACAGCGACATTAAAATAACACAATTTAAACAAAAAAGTATTTTCTAAAAAGTAATGTATTTGAATTGAAAACGCCTTTTATATGTGGTTGTCCTTTGAGAATTTGCATTGGCCTCTTGTCTTATTTGGGCCTTCTATGCTTTACAGTCATTTTGAGGCTAATGTGCATTGGAATGGTTGAGTGAGCTCAACTGATGGGGTAGTTCCCAAAAACAAAGACAAATGTTTGATGAGTCATTACTACTGCTAAGCTAAAGTTCATGTTTGTGGAAGTCCCCCTTGATCAGTTTCTAGTGCCCCTAATTAATAATTAACCGCTAAAGGCATGGTTTGGCCCTCTGTCACTTGCCCTGTAGTGTATTGTGTGGTTTTAATAGTGGTAGAACAGAAGTGTGATACAATACTGTATCCAACTTACTTTGTAAATTTGTGGAGACCCAGAGAATGCATGGCCTGGTTCACTCCATTTTATCCCATGTGTAATTGAACAGCTCTGACACAATGTCTCTGCTGAATTGAGGGAGCTGTACAGCTTTGTAGATGTTCAACCTTTACATTAAAGATTTTTCTGTGTGGTCATGCCGTTGTGTGGAGGCTTATCCTGCTCCGTCTTCTCGTTTTAGTTTTCTTTTTTAACCATCTATTCCCTTCCATCTCCCCCTTTCTTCTCTCTGTAACAACGTTCTCCACCAGGCCGACACCGAAAAGGCCCAGCACTCTGGAACTAGTAGTAGATCCAGTAGGCATCATCGCCGGGTTGGTATCCTTCTGTCTCCTACCCCTTCTTCGCCCATCTCTCTTCTCTTACCTTATTCCCTGACTCCCGTATTGCTTTCCCAACAGGATGATGACATCCTTTCGGTCCGTAGTACTGGAAGCTACCGGGTGTGTATGTTATTAACTGGTGTCCCATTGAGTGTAATGTCCTTTGAGTCTGACTTAGTATGGAGGTGTGAAGCCATTGGACCTTTTTGAGACCGCTTTGGCCAATGTGTATTATAGGCTAACTTAGAGGTTTGTCTAATTCTGTTGTCGTTTGTGATCTTGAAGACAACATCCTCATTGCGAGACCTTGGCAGCTCATCTCATAAAAGCAGAGCCAGCACTTCGCATCCAAGAGACCTTGTGGTGCGTGTCACGTGTCTGCATGTCTGTGCTTCCGGATAAAGATACAAGGGGACGGATGGCATTACTGTTTTTGCGGAAGGAAAGGCCTATAAAAGACCAGTGAAAATAGCTGGGCTATATTTGGAAGGGATATATCCAATGTTGTCATGGGTTGGGCTAACATCTTTCAGTCTTCTAACAACTTTGAAACAGCTGTGATGCCTAGAGGTAGACTAACAGCTAAATATAGACAAATTACTAAGCTACCCTGAATGACTCAGCATGACTTAGTGTTCAATAGACCATTCCATGTCTGTTACTAATTTCTGACCAAATAGTTATACAGCTTTTCATTGCAGTGTTTCGCACCAGTGTTGAATCATATTTTGTGCTCTGCCGTTCCATTCTGATTCCTGTAATCTGCATTATAAGCACATCCTCACAGCATTTTAGTCTTTCTTTCCTAAGAGCAGGGCTCTCAAACCAATTTGTTTTGTTGCTGGGGACCTCATTCTGTCTTCCCCACAACATCTAGAGGGGCTATTTACTAAGACACCTGACCACTTTCAATCAGCTTATGGGCCACATCTGGCCTGCGGGTCCAGTCTGAGATCTTTGTCTTGGAGCCTATTACCTGTTAGATCCTATTATCATGTTTCCTTTCAACCTTGTTTTCTCCCCAGTCTGATGTCCTGTCCAGTAGTTCCTCTTTGAAGGGTAGCTCCTCTCTGAAGACCTCCCGCTCCACTGTATGTTCTCGCCGGCTGTTCAGCACGTGTTGATTGATTCACCTTAAAAGAGGCTTTCATGTGTCTTTTGTTATAATCAGCCATAGTTAAGTTAATTTACTTTTGCGTTTTTTAAATTGTACACAGTGGTTAGTTTATAACAGCCTATTCATTATTTTGCGAGTTGCATGTTGGTGTGAGCAGGATAGGAATAGCTTGACTGCGCAATCAACTTGGGTTGGGCTGATAACTAGCTGGTGTAAACTAAAAATCTACTAAAAAATATATCTCTATCTCCATGTGTTCCGCCCTTTTCTGTGATCTGTTTGTATACATTCTGTTAACGCAATGCACACCTACATGAAGCTAGTCAGCTGCTTGAACAAAACGTTAGCTTTTGTTTGTAGCAACAAGGTTAGGTTTAGGGCTGGCAATTGCAGTATTACAATGATACAATATTACCATTGTTATGTATATTAGGACTGGTCGATATGGCACAAAACTTGCATCACAATATACTCAATACATTTAGTTTGATACAATATTAATGACGATGTATTTATTTGTACATCTACGTCATCATTATTATCTTAAAATATATCCTTTACAAAAACACAACCTTTTCTTTTTGTTATATATTGTTATCATATTTTTTTTCCGGAGCTACAGAAGTGCGGGCGTGTACAGCAATGTGCAGAGTCATTCTGTAAGTGTACTCAACTGGATGAAAAGATTTCAGATGAGAAGTGTTGGTGGTATTGCCAGTCTGTCTCTACCACTTTCCGCATATTTTGCAGAGTTGTTTTTGGCTCTTTATCAGTTTTAAAAAAAAAACTGAACCATTTCCATATTATAGTGGTCCCCCCCTCAGTGACTATTTCTTAGTCTGTTGAAACTTCTCCAGTATCAGCCATGGTGGACTCCTTCACTTGTAGCCCTCGTGCGTGCCATGTTACATGGCTATGTCTGAAAGCTAATAGACGAGCTGCTAATGAGCCTGCTCTTATTGGCCACTAGGGTTCTAGTCCGATATATTGTGGACTACGCGAGCACTCTTAAAGAATGAAACTTGTGAAAGCTTTTTGTATCAGATATGCACAAAACAAAATAATAAAAATATTGTGATGGTAAAGATCACGTTATTTTCTTTATTGAATTTTCTTAAACTCAATAATGAAATTTATCAAATTCTCGCCCATCCCTAAATATATGCTTTTTTTATTTGACTATCCTAAACATTAAAAATGGAATACTATAATATTCATGTCAATCATTTGCCTAAAACGTTCCTTATTTGCTGGAAAATAATGTGAAAAATATGAAAGAATTCAATTCAAGGTTCACCTATTCACCAGAAACCAGACACGCCTATGTTAGGCTATAACATCAATAATAATATAAATGTAGTATAATTGGATATCAATTCAATAGGTGGTTTATTGGTATTTATGGATGATTCCCACCAAAGCAAGCATGTTTGCATAGTGATGTAGTAAAACAAAAACAAAAATTAAGAAATGTGAAATTGCACGAAGGTATTTTAACACTAATTACCTACAAAACATGCACTTTTACACTTACTCTCTTGAAAGGTTGTGGCTGGCTAAGTTCATTTTCATTTACGTTTTCATTTTCTTTGACAGTAGTACGCCTATAAAATCTACTGGCAGATTTTATTGGAGTGCATAGCTAAAACTTAATAACAAATAATGGATTGGAGAATCAATTTTAATATTGTCAAAAGTGATATTGTGATACATGTATCACTATTGATTCTTGTTAATTTTGTCATTAACTAAAGTTTGATTTCAATAGAACAAGTGACTCATCACAGATTACTAAATCAATTCTAAGAACATTTTATATGACTGACGGTCTGGTTTCTAAAATATATGTCAACTTACATTTTTTATTGAAGTGTAAAATGTAATTAATTTACATGTCCAATAGTGTAAACCCTGGTGCTGTCGATGTCGAGATATGTGTTCCAAAGCACCTGTCTTTCTGATTTGATCATGCTGCTCACTCAACTTAGGAAGTTTACACCCGAATAATTACGAGCCCAAATGCACACACTCGCGGGCCTTCCACTTCAAACTAAACTCACAGGCCACAAGAAGTCAGTAGTGTCACGTGGCAAAGTAACAATATTTCCAATTACTAACCCTAAATCTAGGTGATCCTCACCAGTGACTTTGATCTTCACAGGACACCTGGGCAAATTCAAGATTAGGTTTTGATCCCTGATTTCCCATAACTGAAAGTCAATGTAGTACTTCTGAATCCATTTCACTGGCGAGCATAATAGTCTACACTTTTCTTTGTTTTCACTCAAGTCTAAACAGCTAAAGACATATCATTGTACATATTGCATTACCCAGCCCAACTTAACACAAATTATTTTTTGCTTAAAGATTGTAGTGCTCACACATTTTACATTTTAGGAAGGTGTCTTTTCCACCTGCAGACCATGGTAGTTTAGACTTATGTCAGCTTCATCTGTATTTATTTTTAAACTAATTACCTGTATGTCACAAAAGAGGCTGTGCTGTGTACTATCTTTGCTCACCATCTCAATACTACTAAGAAAGTTTGCATATTTGTTAGAGTATTCAAAATTGTAGGCCATACATTACGAGGACCCAGTCGGATGCATATCACTGTCTTGGCTTTGGCAGAGTGAGTTAACCAACATTTAGTGTTGCCCCATTCATGTCCCTTCTTCCTTACCAGAGCTCTGTGTACAGCGACCTGCATAAGAAGACTCCCGTGTCCAGTAGCTCCAGGAAGGACCTGTTGGTTAGTGTGCTCCTTTTGTATGTGTGTTTGGATTCCTGTTAGAGCAAGTGACCAAGACGTCATAACATTTTCTGGACAATTGTGAAATGTACCTGCAGTCATTTACTGGCAGATTGGGCTGTACAGTGGATAATAAATTGCATCATAGTGCAAGAAAGAATTGTTCTTTTCATTTTTGCCTTTGACATGCTTTTGTACGACTGAAATACAGGCGATGCCACATGCCCCTCCACTGGTTAACATTTTGAACTTAAATTGTTTGAGACTGCTGTAGTTCACATACCACTTGGTCATTGAAGTTATTCAACAAAGATACATAGGGATGTTCTTTACTCTGACATTTTTGGTGTGAGAAGTTTAATTCATTTTACTGTCCAGAAGCCAGCAATTGTAAATGTAGCTGGTTTGGATGTCTGTTTTGGATTCTACTGTGGTCATCGTCTGTCTTCTTGGTCAAAGTTTTGTCTCCAACTGGAAGCTGCATCTTGGCCAATGTAATTGAGGAGCTACGTGGGATGTTTTTTCTCTGTGTGTGTGTGTGTACTTTTTACGTCATTGTACCATTAAAGATGCCATTCTTGCCCACTTTTTTCCTAATGGTTAAAGGTTGGGCCCCGGTTGGGCATGTTGGTCAGTGTTAACGTCTTTCTGTCTGTTTCACTCCTCCTCCTTCAGACTGGCTTGTACCACGATCAGAGGACCTACAGCAGCTTAGCAAACAGCACCAAACATCCTCCCTCTACTTCCAACTATCAGCCCCGGGTTGGTCCTCAACTCTCCCCATTTCTGGTCTCTCTCACGCCCCCGCTTCTAAATGGTGAAATCAAGTTAGCCTAACTGAAAACATTTGAAGAACCTTTATCAACTCTCAAGTTTATTGGGAAGTATAAATGCTTGTTGAGATGGCCTTTGTGAATGGTTTATTGTGTGCCAGCGGGTGTGTCTGTATGTGTGTATACACTCAAAGCTTTACAGTACTTACAGTACAGTCATTATTTGATAGGGAAATCCGGTTGGACCTCAGTAACTATATACTGCCTAGTAAAGCGGCAAAGCACTAAAGATATGAAAATAGAACGGCTCAGTTTTGTCTCATTGTCCATGCACTGAGGCTTTGTGTCTTAACCTGACTGGTGGGTCCAAAATCCATATTTTTGAACTTTTTCTGAATTTGCTAGCTAGGTCTTATCCAAATGCATTCAACACCTCATTGACAGTTTACGCAGGGAATAGTCACCATACCACCTCACTTTTGAATTGCTGTAATCACAGTGCTCTAAGTGGGGTCAGGGAAAAGCTTTCACCTTTCTCTTCCTTTTCCTCGAGGACACTTTTCCTACCACCCCCCACCTCTGCTCGATGCGGTTGTCCTCTAACCGTCTCACCCCCTCCCCCCACCCCCACAGGCCGTGTCCGTAGCCTCCCCCACTGCTGGCTCTGGCTTGGGGCTGACGCGCAGCTACAGCCTGGTCAGTGTTTCTGCCTTTACATCTCCTTTCAATCACTTCAAAACATCTGAAAGCCATACCCAGGGTGTTTTTATTCTAGGGTGTTTATTTTCAGGTGTAATGTCACTGCGCTACGATTATATGGTTGGATTGCTGTATTTGATAAGATCAAGCTTTGGGTCAAATACATGCTTTCTAGGAAGAGTGACTCAAAGCAGATGCTGCGCGTATGTGTGTTACAGACAGACAGCAAATTAAAGGAAAAACCTGAATGAGTTCAGGAACATGACTATTGCAGATGCTTCAGATGCTACAAATGAGCAATTAACATCCTGTCGGGCTATGTGGCCTGTATAAAAATGCTGTGCTGGCATAGTTGATCTCAACCTTGAATCAAGATGGCAACAGGAAAGGATCTAAGTGACTTTAAAATAGGTTTCATTATTGGGTCCCTTCCAGGATTAATGTCCCCATACACAGGGCACTAGGGGTCACGGAATGGTTTGAACTGAATATGAAAATCATATGCTAAGGCCTTCACAGTCACCAGATCTCAATGAACATCTGTGTGAGATTTTGTGTTAACAGTTTAGACCGGCCTCTCTACCACCATCAAAACACCAAATGAGGGAAGAATACTATTCCATCTCTCCAGGAGAGTTCCATAGTCTCATAGAATCTTGCCATGGTGCTTTGAATGCCATTCTGCTGACTTGTGGTGGCCCAACATCTTACTGAGACGCCATGTTGGTTTTTCCTTTAATTTGTAACCTGTGTTCATATGTGTATGCATATATATCCCTTTAGTTATTATTGACAAAGTTTTGACGAGCCATGGTGTAGTGGTAACACTGCCAGACACAAGTCACAAATACTTCTCCCCACCAAAGACCATTGTTCAATATTCGCCTCATATTTTTCTGCTGTTCTGCCGCCTGCCTGAAAATACCATAAACAATATCCTTCGATGGAAATTGAAAACATTTATCCTTTGATGGTAATTGAAAATACCATTTATTTGATGGTTTGGTTGTCCATCTTGTCCTAAGATTCTCTCTCCGCTGTGTCTTCAGGCCTCTATAAATGATGACGGCCTGTATGGCTCCTACTCTGGTTCTCAAACTCAGACTGTAAGTTCCCTTTGCGTATCCACAACTAAATATGGTATATGATGTCACCAAGGCCAACTCTGGTCCAAGCAGTTTACTGGTCCGGTCTGTCGCCCCCAGCATTTAAATGCTCTGTCTCCCCTCACTGCAGCCCTCAGAGTACAGCTGGTACTCCAGCTCAACTCGCAGCAGCCCTGCGGTGAGCCCCCAGAATTCTGCCACAATGCCTGCATGATGTCTTTACCTGGTCTGGCAATATCTTACCCCCAAGCTTTGAAGGGACTGAGACTCGACTAACTTATACACAATCAACTACTAATCAGCTGCTTACCTTGACCCTCTCACCAAACTCCAATATACAGTAGCTGTGACTGGTAGACCCCAGACATGTTTTGCTGTGTATGGTTTTGCAGTGCCAACGTGCTCTAGTCTGTGATGATGTCAGCTACCAGGATTACTCTCCTTCATTTCTTCTAGCCCACATTATTTGATAAATTTGCATATCCTGCTTTACACATTTTTAGGGGGTCTTTTGCATGGTACAGAATGCCAGTAGGTTTTATTTGCTTGCGTGTGAAGTTTGGAATTGTTCCAGAGGCTTTGGTAGCTAAGTCATTGCATCTGATTGAAGAGGGCAGTAAGTTAGCAATTGTTTCACGATGGCACTCCGACTGTCTGTGCTCCTCCCAGAACTCTTCTGACGACGATACTGCCAGCACTGTGTCCCAGGACCACTACAGTCGTGGCAGGAGAGACAGTGTGGTGAGAGTCTGGGGTTAGTTTGGGTTGTAAAGAGGATGATGGAAATGGAAACTGTTGTCTCTAGGATGGAAACATGACTTATGTGTTACATAACCTATAATGTGGCACTTTTGGGTGCGCCTCACTGCTGTTTGTGTGCAGAACATGTAATTATATCCTTTTAGATTTTTCTTCAAAACAAGCTTTAAAGTGCTGAAACTATTATTTTGTTATTCTATAGTGGTATTCCATTTCTTTACCCTGACTGGAAGTAGGCCTGTCACCTATGAATACTCTCCAAATGTCAGTATTTATCTCTGACCTTATGTCCTTCGCCTCGTCATCCGTCTCTGACCACCTTCCTGCCCTCTAACTTGGTACCTGCCAAGTAGTCGTCCGATTTCTCAGACATCAGTGAGTCGGCCGCCGACTATTTCAGCCGCTCCAACCGCAGGGGCAGCATTGTGTCTGACCTGGATGACCTGTGCATCCCAGATGACCTGGATGGTGTAAGTTACCTGCCAGAATCACTACTGCATGTTGAAATGCACCATATTGCTGTTGTGGACACCTAACACATTGATTTGGAATGGGTTTGTGGTAAAAAAAAAAATATATATATTGTACTTGGTGATGATTCATTTGGCAATTCCTGGATTTGTTTTATTTTCCAACATGACTTAGAAGAGCAGTTTCAATTAGCCTTCCCCTTGTGGGCTCTGGGATTCGAACCAGCAAATGTTTCTGTTACTGGCCCGGCAGTAAACAACACTCTTACGATCATTTTCAATGTATTGAGTGCTGAAAACATCTGTGACTAAGCTTATTAATAGTATTATAGATGTCTTTGTGTCCTAACAGCATGTATTTGGTACAATAAATATAATTGTATTTTTTAATGGTTCATAAAATTGCACTGTGTGTTGGGTTCTCTATTCTTGGTGTGATCTATGAATATGCAGCACTCCCATACCCATGCCTTTTCAGAGAATATGTTTTGCCTCCAAGGATGTTATTTTGGATCCATAATGTTATGGCATGTGAATGTTTTGGCATTATGGTTAATGATTGTCTTCCCATTATTGATTTTCAGCTGGATGAAAAATGTGATAAGACCTTCGTAGACTACAGTAGGGTAAGTGCAACAGGCAGTAGTGATGTGTAGTGTCCTCAGGGCAGTATAACCATCTCAGTTATAACCATTGCAGGCTTAAGTGAATACATTTTTCAACCAATTTTAATACTGCTGTGCATAGATCCATAGTGTTAGTTTACTCTATGTATACAGTGTCTGGTGAAAGTCAACAGCCCCTGGCAAAGTTTGGTAATGTTTAGGGATGCACAGATACCACTTTTTTTTCAGGCTGAATACAAGTTCTTACATTTGGGTACTTGTCAATACTGAGTACCAATACCAATTACTCAAAGCTGCACTAGGTAGGATTTTTTCAGTAAAAAAGTTTTGTCCCCTATAAACATGTTATGGACCGGGTTCTGGTGTTTCCATGATTCTCTTGTCTTTTCACGAAGTTGTCACTTGATTGTTATTGAATCAGTGTCATTCCCGAATGAAAGACAAACATTGTTGTGCCATGAAATTAAATAACTTTGTCAGTGTGAAGTTTGTCTTCAGTCTCGCCAACAATGGCTCAATTCTTATGTCTTTTCCAAGTAGAAAGATATTAGTAGGCCTATTTCAGGCTAATAAGCTATTATAACAGCCAGTGGCAAAAGCCATACACTTCATTGATGCTATTTCTGGTGGAAGTAAACTTCATAAGAAATGTTATTTTAACACAATGCTTAGTGGTGTCTAGCTAAATATTCAAACTTGGCCGTGATGTCAGTGCATGACAAAATTATCTAATGTTGAGATGCAATTAAATGACAAGTTAGTGTATTCCAGTCTGTCCCAATACTGGCACACAGTGTCTGAATTTTTTCTTTTTGGCTCACCTGCCAAGGGGACTGGTACATAATCCACCAGCCAAGCATACTTTTTACCAGACAAAATAATTTCCTTTTTGTCATGTATTTATACATTTTTGTTCATTTCATTGAGATAAAGTATTTTGTTGAATACAAACCTTTTATGTCAGATGACAAATTAGTTGTTTCTGCTTTTATCTTTAGCATACTGGCCACACACACAACAATTTGTCGCCTCAGCATCATACTGTAGCCAGGCTCTTGAAACTCCTTTATCGCCAAACCTCCAATTCTCACAAAATGTTATTTTTCTATGTGATGCTACAAACGTTTATGGATTGCAATAATGTCATCCCTTTACATCAGTCTCTCTTGTCAACTTTACAGTATTTGACAATACTTATTTACATCATTCCCTACTAGCCTAATTGCTCCCCCCTCAATTAAGCATTCTTAAAAAACTGTTCATGAATTGCCTCCCAGATTTATAACACAATCTTTCTCCAAACCTAATGAGCAAAAGCAAATTAACAACAATAACATCAAAGAGCTGATTTTCTTTGTTAGAAAGGTTCTCTAAAGTAACTTAAGCTCTAACCATTTCTGAATGTGAACCACCTGATAATATTATTTACCTTTATATAATGTAGATATTTGTTAGATAGTAATTTGTATAATTAATATTTTACCCCACACAGTTTTCCCTTTGAAAAAAATACACACAACCCATTGCAAGCTTTTATTTTGAAGGTAAAATACGAAAACTGGAGATCTTATTGTTGCTGCCGAATCTCTAACGTTACCTGCGTTAATCTATTATGGCTATCGAGTTGTAAAAGTTAGCTAGCTTTTTACCTTGAGGTGTGGCTCAGACGATGGCAACCTTTATGTGAATGTGACTGCCACTTACTAACAGTTCAACACAAATGTGTGCAAGCACAGACACAGCCAGTGACTTTTCTCTGACCTCACTAGCTAGCTTGATACTCTGAATGTGCAGGACGTTGTTGCTCTGCTCTGATGCTCTGCTCTGATGTTTGTGTTATAGTAAACTGTGCGTGATTCATTGAATCGTTTTATGATCTACTCTTTCGGGCTGTCTCTGGACATTTTATTTAGCTTCTCCAATGTTGGAGTTAGCTGCTGTTGGGATTCTGCGCTGATAGCATTAGCATACTCATTGAACTCTGCGCTGTGTTCTCTAACAATGTTTGATCAAATTGCTTGTGTTAAGTTAGTGTTTTTCCTTTCCTACTCTTGACAATTTAGCAGAGCTTGCACTCTAGTCATATCATGGCTGACATCTCCGTCTTCCCGCTCTACCAATCTGAGTTCTATATTCTATACTTCTGCGTCCAGAGGCGACACAACCATTGAGTGTTTCCATTAAGTGGTATCGGCATATTTCTGAGTATGAATACACGACATGAGCCCAGTATCGGTCCAATACCCGAAACTTGTATAGGTGCATCCCTAGCATTGTTGCCTTTAACCTAAACAATTAAACAGATTAAATTGGGGTTTTCTCCCACTGAGCTACACAACTGCCCTATATTTAGTAAGCGAACAAAGTTATTGTTTGTGTGATGGTCTTTATATCGATTACTGTGTCAGATATATACTGTATACAGTATAATACAGTATAAATTCACTCCCTTTTGAAATTTTCACCTTTTGTTGCTTTACGGCCTGTAATGAAAACACACAAAATCAGACATTTCCCGCTTTATTTACACACAGTAACCCACAATATATATCCAATAATAAAATAAATATATTTTTTCCTGCTTTTATGCAGATGAAGAATAATAATAATCTTTATTTATAGAGCCCTTTTCAAAATCAAGTTATAAAATGCTACACATTTGCATTTCACGAAAATTAAAACTCAAGTAAAATATTTTTAAAAGAGATCAGACTCAGCCGACCTAATTTCTTCCGGCACTGTTGCAGAGCCTCGGGGCACTGACAGGAAGCTCTGTCCCTTTAGTTTTCAGCCGGGACTCCGGAACAGTGCTCATTAAACACATTGGTAGAAATTCTAGCGTTCCGGAAGAATGCTCCAAAATATATTTTGGGTGTAAAGTCAAGACGTGATGACACTTAGTACCTAATAACAGTACCTATTATTTTATCAAGCATAATGTTGGCAACATCAAGCTATGGGGCTGCTTCACTTCAATGGGGACAGAGGCTGATGGAGGGGCAATGAATAGCAAAAAAAAAAAACTCCTGGAGTCCAAGTTAAAGTTGGGATGCACTGATGTGTCAGCCATCTTTTATTGTTTAATTGTTATTTTATTCTCTGTTGCTGGTTTTTTGAAAACTAATACATTATCTACTACATTTATAATGCACAACTACAGAAAGAGAATGTGTAGTTAAATCATATGTTTACACATTTTCCAATTATTATTTATTAACTTTTGCATTTGTTGAAATTTGAATAATCAGATCAACATCTCTATTAAAATTATGCCAGAGTACACAGGTATGACAAAACATCGGTATTGACATTGGGCAGTTGTTTACACACCTTTCAATTTGATTGAGATTGAAATATAGGTGTTCTAGGCTCATAAAGATGCTTCCACAAATTAGACGTTATGAGGTGTGCACAATTAGGCATCACAAGGCATTGACATTTTTTTCCATTATTTTTCATAGGAATTATCCATTTGTTTATACTTAAATATTTTAGGTTACAGGATGTTATTAAAGATCGAATTTCAGCTCAACCAAAGCTACCCTTTTCCAATGTGGAGTCATCCATTAACAATTTCCAACCAAAATGTATTTGCTGAAATAATTTTGTACAAAAAAAATAAAGCTAGAGAATGTTTTCTTCCCTTTGTGTGTATGGTAAGTTGTGTAGATCAATAGTATACCATTCCAATGTAATCCCTTTTTACATTTCAGTTGAATGCTGCACAATGCAAGGGGTTTGTTGACCTATACTAGGCACTGTAAGCTTTTAGCAGTGTTGATTGGAATGGAGTGGGAGGACCCGGTGGTGTCAGATGTCGGTGTTGACCGATAGTATTTGTGGGTGTGTTTACTTGAGCTTCGAGGTGCTTTGTGTTGTTGTCTAGCCATCCTCACGCTGCACCACCCCTGGCCTTTCGGCGGCCACCCTGGCCTCTCTGGGGGGGACCTCTTCAAGACGGGGCAGTGCAGACACTGGCAGCATCGTCGACGCTGACACCAGTCTCAGTGAACTGAGGGTAAGAGAGACACAAACACCAAGTCTCATTACAGCCGTCATTACAAGGTCTGATAAATGTGGTGTGTCTGTAGTACCAACTCCATCCATTAATAAAATGTAAATATCAGGCTTTTTAAAAGATGTTACAGTCAACCGTGTTTATAGTAGATTCCTCTTCTGTATTTAATATGAACTTGGAGAGTAATGAAATGAAAAACGTTACTGCTTCTCTGCTTTCAGAACATAATGTGATGTGCTGACTCCCTGTATGCATGGGAAGAATGTTTTTTATTTTATTATTTTTAACTACCTATTATGCTGTCCTTGTGTATGTCTGGGCCTACTACATGCCAACTGCATGGGTGCTTCTGTCTGACCTTTGTCCATCTGTCCTTTAACTTCCTGATTTCCCCCCTGATTCACTCCAACCAAGCCTTCCTCCCATCTGCTCTACAGGATATCTATGATCTAAAGGACCAGATTCAGGATGTAGAGGGCCGGTACATGCAGGGGCTTAAAGAGCTGAAGGTAGAGGGGCCTGAGCTCGCTGCATGCCTTGTTTTTCCTTTTCCTCTGGGAGCCTTATGGCATCACTAACCCCACTGTGTTTCCATCTCTTTCATCCCCTGCTGGGGCTCCACCAACTGTAACCTCCAACTGTACCACTTTCTGTTGTGGCTCCCAGTCTGATGGCATGTTCCCTGCATGACCCCATTTTTGTCAAGTTTGATACTTGACGGTTATAGCATGTATCAAAAGCCTTGCTTAAACCCTAGAAGTGCCCTCGGGCATTAATTGTCTTTTCTTACTGGAATCTTCTTTCTGTTGTTAAAAAATAATAATAATTAAAGCTGCAAGCAGCATTTATCGGGGTTCAAGCTGTTAAGGCCTTTAAGCACCCAAACATCAAAAGACATTACGTTTTATTTAGCAAGCATTTAACCACTGAAATAATAAATGGAAAAGTCCATTCACAGCCAATACAGGCATTGTAGCATTGGAAATGTACGTTTTTCAAAGCTTTTTGACAGTTATAGTTGCACCTATTGTCTGATCTCCACAAAACTCTGCATGCTTCTTCACTATGTTATGACACATATGCTCATCTATTTTTGTTTGGGGGTTTGGGGTTTTTCTATGGGATTTATTGGCTTTTGAGTGTATTTTGTCCTGCCACTTGAATAAATTATCCTGTTACAGCCAGGCAAATGGAAAAAATCTACTTTAGATTTAGATCTAGAGAGTCCAGAGAATCATCGGACACCGAATTGGTTCCGAAAGGCCGAAAGTCCAGGTACTAGTTCGCGAAAGTAGGTTTTTAACATATTCGCGAATATTAAATGAACTGATTGACAGTAGTGGTTCTTGAGGCAAAGATTTTCAGCATGAGGAGATCTATCAAGTGATATGCATTTTTTGACGAAATTTGTAACAACACGTGATTAGAGAGCCTTAAAACTCATTAGCGCCAACTAGTGGCCGATTTCTTTCAAAATTCTTACAGACCTCTAGGACCTTGTGCCAAACATGCCCACCAAGTTTCGTTCTGATCAGAGTATGTCAACCTGGTTTAATAGGTGCTCAAATCTCATTGGCCAATGGCGGCCATGTTTTTTGAGATATGCCAATATCCTCTTAGGCATACATGGCCCCTTGGGCAAAGACACTGCATACCAAATTTCAAGTAATTTGGACAAACGGTCAGGTGTCTATACGTTTTTCGTATTATTTTTCGTATTATAGCGCCACCATGTGGCCAATCGGCGCAGTTTTTTTTACTGTGACCTCAGACTGACTTCTAACACATGTATACCAAGGTTGGTGAAGTTTACTTAACTACTTCTTGAGTTATAGCCTTTTTAGTAAAATAGGCTCCTCCCACAACTTTAATTTTGCGCCCCCTAGCGACCATGAATCGAAATGTAAACTTTTTTTTGATAATTATTGATTTTCAGACTCCATAGAACATTTCTACACTGGTTTGGTTCCGATCGGGCGAAAATCCAGGGACTAGTTCGCAAAAGTAGGTTTTTGACAAAATTCAAAATGGCGGAAAATCTATCATGGCGGAAATGAAATCGGAGATATACGTTTTGTTCGTCTTGAGCCAAGGATTACAGGGATATAAGACACTTGAGTCTACGACATACGGTCTAGGAGTTATGACCACTTTCGCGCTTTAGGTCGCTATAGCGCCACCTATGGGCCAATCGGGCTCATATTTTGATAACCTCTCCTCGATTTTTGTACTACCATATGCCAAAGTTTCAAAGCTCCAGCTCTTACGGTTTGGGCTGCACGATGCGTTTTACGGCAGAAGAATAATAATAAAAATCTGTACAATAACAATAGGGTTTCAGCACTTCGTGCTTGAACCCCTAAAAAAATCTGTACAATAACAATAGGGTTTCAGCACTTCGTGCTTGAACCCCTAATAATCCTACTCTGAAAATGACTATACACTTTTATTCACACAGCGCCAAAAAGGGATTTTTCCTTACCCTAAGCAGGTTGCTTTTCTCTTGAGTTGGAGGAAGTCTATTTGTGTTAACAAGGGTTAGTGTACGAACATCCCTGAATGTCCTACACATTGGTAGATCCTAAACAAAAACACCAAACTTGATCCTGTTTGATATACTTTTGTTCTTTGGTCCAAATTATTTTTGTTTTTTATTAGTTCCTTGAATAATTTCTCCAAATGAGTAAGTGCACCCTGGAAGTTTATCCATTTCAACACTTGTCCATCTCAGGTTTGGTGATTACCTAGTGAGACATTTTCAAGGTGGATATCAGAGGGAACGTTGTGATGTTTTAACAGGCCAAATTTCCAAACAAATCAAACTAAAGATGGACAACTGAAGGAACATGAGTGGACTGTCCTGTTTTTAGGTTTCACTTCGGTTGCTACTACTGCACATTTATGATGCACTCTAGATGTAAAGTCTGTTATTTTATTGTGAGAATTGTAGTTACATACTGAATTGAAATTGAAAATGAGCTTGAACCTAGAGGCATGTATTCCTGGTAGGAGTCGCTCTCAGAGGTGGAGGAGAAATACAAGAAAGCCATGGTGTCGAACGCGCAACTGGACAACGACAAATCCAACCTCATCTACCACGTGGATACCCTCAAGGACGTCATTGAGGAGATGGAAGAGCAGATGGCCGAGATGCGCAGGGAGACGGAAGAAAAGTCTAAGGTGAACAGACATCTACACCCACAGGATGTAGGGGAAAACCTTGTATCTCCCGTTAACACATGCAGACTCGGACAGAGATGTCAGTAAGTTCTCCAACAACACCACTTCAATGTGCTCGTGTGCCGACCCAACAGCAACATGGCAACTTGCACAGTGGCCGTTCTGTCAGTGAGATATACTATTACTCTTTGCTGACAAACAGGTGTGAATGGACAAAGTGTAGCAAAGTGCATGATCCAGTTAATCCTAAATGATACATATTCGAACATCTGTGAATCTTGCGTACCACTTATTAACACACTTATTTTGGGTTAAAGGAAGAATATTTGGAGTTGGAATATTTGCCCTTTCGTGCTTTGATTGTCTGCCTCACAGCAGGCCTCTTTCTCTCCCAGGAACTGGAAAGACAAAAGCACACATGCACAGTCTTGCAGCACAAACAAGAGGAGCTGAAAGAGGGAATCCGCCAGAGAGATGACTTCATACAGGTACGGCTGCACAGAGAAAACAAAACTCCCTCCATTTGCACCTACACATCTCTCTATGCTTCCATTCACTCCAGTCCAGGTGTGTTTATGCTGTGCTTCTCTCTCTTGCACTGCTCCCAGTATTTTTTGTTGCTGTTTGTCTCTGTCTTAATTTAAGGTCTCCGTTTTATTTTGTCAATTTTATTTTGTCATTGTTCCTATCGTTACTCTTTCTATGATTTCTGTTTCATTCTGTTTCTGCTATCGTTCTACCCTGTCTCCCTTTTCGTTCTGTCTTTACACAATGCCTCTCCAACAGGAGAACCAGCGAATCCAGGCTCAGTTAGATACCCTCACCAGAGAGGTTTTTGACCTACAGGAAACCATAAACTGGAAGGACAAAAAGATTGGGGTAGGAGGTCTCGCTAGGTCCTCTGAAGGATTCTGAGAGGCAGTGCATGTGCATAGACATCTTCTGCTGTTTAGACCAGAATGTCTGACTCTGACCAAATGGAAATTGAATGGTTGTGTTCAGATTCATTATACCAAGACATGATAATTCACTTCCTCTCCCCCTCAAGTAGTTGATAGCATTTGGTTTGTCCCCCATGATTGAAGTTTCCACCATATTCCTTACCCTGGTCCTATTCTTTTTGAATCCACGAGGGGGAGTGTTAAAAGGAAACATTAAAGCCGAAGGGTGGAGAATCAGACCACACATGTAAACCTGTGGAGTGGCTTGAAGGAAACTCAGATTCACTGACCAATGACTTCTATTGCCTCTCATAGTTGAATGACAGGGGACATGGATAAAAGCCTGAATTAAAGACAATTCTAATTCCCAGTTTAGAGTTTCCCTAAATGTGCATGTGAAATGATGATTGTGGGTTTACTAATAGCATTTTTAAGTTTGGATGCTGTGGTCATGATAGGTTAAAATGTAGGTTTTGAGTACCCTTCAAGTTGGTTTGGAAGATGTGAATCAGCAAGCATTTGCCTTGAGTAGAAAATGGTTAAAGAAATTTATTTTCATCCTGCCTCCAAGAGGCTTTGATTTACCCTGAAATATAGCATGACATCCATTTGGCACATCATACTATCTCTTTCTTTGGGAAAGAAAAGTAGTTATGTATCCCTAGACTCTGTGCTTTGCCTGTACTGTCAGATTCAGTCTGTCATTTGGCCTGTAGTGTTCCTTTCTATCACGGTTTTGTCTGTTGTCATTTGTGCATGTGGGGGTTTAACTTTGGTCACGTTTCCTCTCCAACTCCACACATTTTGGTGTCTTTTTTACATGTGCATGTAGCCTCCAAAAGATGTGCACATCTGTATGTATACCAGCCTTTCCAACGTATCCTCGCCTCTTTCTCTTTTTTTACTTCTCCCTCGTCTTCTGCGCCCACCAGGCCCTAGAGAGGCAGAAAGAGTACTTTGATTGCATTAGGAATGAGAGGGATGAGCTCAGAGATGAGCTGGCTGACATCAAGGCAAAGGCCAAAACTGGAGAGGTAGGTGTTGCCACCAGAGGGCTGTGAAGTCTGCATCCTGCTTTAATAGATCTCGTGTTGGACGAATAGGCTTGCAAGCAACAGAATAATTATAGAAAAACATTGTTGGTACGTAGCTATGTATGTCTAGAGTACCCAATGCCACGTTTGTTGAAGATAATGTCTGTGTTGACATAATGGAAACATCTGCCCACTGCCACTACATATGTAAATCTCAGCTGTTCTGCTTTGTCTTCTAAATGTCATTGCAAAACGTTGACGGGGAGGAAGATCTCTGTAAATGTAGCTTCGCAGCTGACTCGAAGAGCCATCGTATCATTGAAATACACTTCCTCAACGGTTGCTCCTGTGTGTGGGGGATATTGGAACTGTTGTAGGTTCTCTGCTCAACCTGTCTCACTTTTTTGACTCCTCTTAGAAACATGGCCTGGTCATCATCCCGGATGGAATGCCCAACGGTGACGTCAGCCACGAGCAACCAACCACGGGGATTACTGTGGTCACTCAAGAGGCCGCCCAGGTGCTGGAGTCAGCTGGAGATGGACCTTTAGGTGGGTCAAGGGACCTGAACAGGCAGAACCAATGGGAGCATGGGGATGTACGAATTCCAATGTGTAATATACACTTTTTGCTGTAGGAAGGCTATGCTGCCGCCATATGTGCAAGGTACCTGTCGTAATAATCAATATTTTTCTAATGCAGATGTAAGGCTACGGAAGCTTGCAGATGAGAAGGACGAACTCTTAGCCCAGGTATGTGTAATTTCCCCGCCAGTGTTGATTTTCAGTTATGTAAATGCAGCAGCTGGGATGAGTCATTCTGTCCATTCTGTGGCGTGGTTCAGATAAGGAAGTTGAAGATGCAGCTCGAGGAGGAGAGGCAGAAGCACTCGAAGATGGAGAACACCTTCACAGAGGGAGAGAGGTTGGAGAACGGTACTGACCTGCACCTCATCGAGATTCAAAGTATGTTGCTTTCCTGACATGCCAGTGTTTACACAACACTGTTGGACCTCCTGGTCAAAAAAATAACATACACCTGGGGCCAGTGTGGCCTCTTTCCCCAAGTACAGAGCTACATTTTTGAAGAGAAAATATAATGCCAAAGAAATCCCTTGTGTTGCAGACAGTACTAGTGGATTGATGGTGGCATGCACACAAATGTTGTGAATGGCTTAACGATTTCTCCTCCAGCACATTTTGTTTTCAAATTGCATGTGCATTTGGCCCTATGTAGACATTATAATTGTTTATATGAGGACAAAATATCACTAAATAATGTGGGGAATCATGTTATCATCTACTTGCTAAAAATATATATTCAATACCACAAAATACAGCTTTTACAGAAATTTGAGTGTTTTGTTTTATAATCCAACATGGGGGACAACTTCCATGTGTTGCACCTTTAAAGCTGAGCAACTTTACTCGACACTTTTTTTCTTGATGGACCTATTTTTTACTCTGTGTTCTAACGTCACACACAGATTATAAATGGGCCTTAAGCTCACAAGCAGCTGCTCCTTCTCTCTTTATACGTGCCAAGAAAAAATTGCAAGACTCCACCAGCAAGGCTATCATCCTAATCCCCATGTCCTGTTTGACTGTTTTACACTTTGCAGGAGATGCCAACAGACAGTTAAGTGAATACAAGTTCAAGCTCTCAAAGGCAGAACAGGAAATGGGCACAATGGAACAAAATGTGAGTCGTGGAAACAATTACATACTTTCCCTTCAGTCCAAATACACTGTAGCTGACCATATCCCGTCTACTAAGCCAGACAGGACACATTAATTAGGGCTTGAATGAGAATAGGAAAATCCATGTCAGATTCATGTGAATGACTTTGGTTGTCCTTTAGTCATTTTTGTTTAATTCATTAACCTGTACAGATCAACAGACTTGAAGGACAAGTGTCCAGATACAAGGCCTCGGCAGATAATTCTGAGAAAATTGAAGATGAACTAAAAATAGAAAAAAGGAAACTTCAACGAGAGGTAAGAAATCAAAGACGGACCGAAAATAATGAGTGTCTGGCGTTAAATGGCACAATCTGTCAACCTTTAACCCCTCTCCTTTTTCTCACAGCTGCGTACAGCCCTAGATAAGATTGAGGAGATGGAGATGACCAACAGCCACCTAGTAAAGCGCCTTGAGAAGATGAAGGCCAATCGGAACGCCCTTCTCTCTCAGCAGTGAGAGCCGCTGGATCACCACAGAAGCCCTTAAACTCTCACCTCAGACCTTTGACTGCCATTTTGCGTCTGGAGCACATTTCCACTCTTCCACAGTAACACTTAAATTGTGTAGCAAAACCAAAAACACTTTAAAAACACTGGTAGCCCACAGGTAAGTTTTTTTAAAAGAAAGCATTGGTTTAACCACATTCGTGCACCAGTGTCCTTGGAAGGGACTCAAAAAGCTAAAATACTAAACCATAGGTTATTAGGAGATGACTCGAAGCAAAATTATCAACTCTTAATTTAACGCTTTCTACAACATCATGTTATTTACAATGTTTTACTTTTCTCCAGCTGGGTGCTTGGCTTTCTTTTTTTTATATATATATATATAAGTTGCATGAATGAGTATAATGGCGCTTTTAAACTGTTAACCTGTCACGGCTGCTCTCTCTAGCCCTGTACCTTTAACATTATCCCTCACACAGAGAAGTGCCTTCTCACACCTGGAGACTGAGGGTTTTGGGTTATTGGAAGAAAAAACAAAATATTCAAACCAATAAATACCGGTACAGAATTATGTATTTAAAGGTGCAGTCATGATTTGATGAAATATATAGTACCGATTGTCTGTTGAAGTTGTTTTTTTTTCTTCAAAAATAATATTTAAAGATTTCTTGTGAATGTGTAAATGATAGAACTGTGTGTGTGTGTGTATGTATATATATATATATATATATATATATATATGGATGTTTGTTTTTGCATGGGTAGTGGCACATCAAACTTCCTTTTGAAAGACAACTGATGTTAGTTTTTTTTTGAGTGGGAAAAAAAGGCAAGAACTTTAACAGAAGATCGCACTACATACCATCCTTTCTTCAAACTGTTGCTGCTCAAAAAGCAAGCAGTTAAGTCTCAGGACCACACAGTGATTGTGACTGAGGCAGCTACCGCATTTAAATACTCTACAAATAAACTATACCAGATTTACACTGCACTTTGTTTCATTTTGGTATAATTATTCCATTAGTCATCATGAGCCATTTAATTATCCAGATATTATACCCAAACCATGCAAAACTACAAGGACCTCAATTTCATTTATAGAATATTTGTTGAAACTCCATATTCAAAAACCTTTAACAGGGCTTGATTATGTCACAGTATTTCTTAATACAGCTTTGAAGGTAGTTGTCAAAAGGTATGTTTTATTTACAATATTAAACTGTACATAAATATAAAATGGGTTCCTGAATTAAAACATGCAAACATTTGGGTCAGAATTACATTACTCGTCTTTTTTGTCATATCTTAACACCTCTCAAATACTTTGTAGAGGTCTGGAAGGTTGGCGATCTGGAGTATACTGCCATCCTCACTGAAGTGTTTAGGTGGAATGAAGAGGCTCCTGAAGGCTTTGAACAGGATATGCTCAACTTTCCAACGCCACGAGTTCATGACAGCATCCTGCAACACAATATATTCATGCATTGAACAGCCTGGTTCAGTAAATGCAAAATGGGACCAAAAATTTGAATCCAAAGAGCAACTCCCAGTGGACAGTGTTCTGCTATTTTTTCAATAAAGGAATGGCATTAATATCCTTTTCTGGACCTAGCTTCTAAATATGACATTGGTCAGTGGACCTCTGCTACTGCTACCATGCAAGATACATTTTCAAACTGGGGATAAAAAGTCACAAATGTAGCCTTATTACATTTCTATAGTAACATCTAGAATGAACCTGCTCCATTTTTCTTGTATTAAATGACTAGAACCAATTCAAATCAGTCTCCCTACCGCTTGCCAAGATAACATAAGCGTTTCTTAGCAAAGCCCAACAGTCTAACTTTTTAATGAACCCAAACCAGGATGGTACATCTGACTGACAAACCTGCTGCTCCTCTCTTAGTTCCACCTCCAGAACATACTGCTTCCTGATTGAGTAAAACAAGCTACACTCCTTGCTGAAGTCTCGGAAGCAATCCTTTTCATTGTCCCAGTTCACCTACAAAACACAGATCTACCGATTAGTCAGTAGTCTAGAAGAGAGTCATATTGTGGAGGACACGGTCACATAGCAGGAGGTCATGATTCACACCTCAGTGGCCAAACGTAGAATGAACATGGGCAGACCTTCCATCAGGGGGATGTACTTGTCAAGTAGCAATGGCAAGCCGGTGAGATTTCCTTCCTGCACATAAGACATGTACAACAGCCTTTAGCGTTGTCCTGGTGTCATGCTAGAAGTTGATGTTTTGTTTTAAGTGCAAATGTATGACAGTGCCTTGTTTCAGCACAGCAGGCCGACCTGGTCGATCTCCATAGAGAAGTAGTCCTCCAGCATCTCCGATTTCTTCTTCAGGAAGTCCACGATGTACTGCGCCAGACCCTCCTTGGGCCCATCGTCCTCCGACCAGCCGCTCTCCTCTGAGTCCAGAGCCAGCAGGGCCAGGTCATAGAGAGGTGCCGGCTCCTGGAAACAACATCCACAAACTCAGAGCCAAGCACATATTCCTCATGCATTTAATCTAGGATCAGGTCCATCCTGTCCATGTTATTTTATCCATTTTTATCTAAAACCAACCAACATCTGCACTCGTACTATGAGACCAACGTTCTGTGTTGACACAGGCAGCCCAACTCTGGTCAAAAAACTAAAAATATTTAAAAATACATTCACTGTTTTGCATTCTTTTTTGAAAACCAACACGGAAACACAGGCATTGGTTAAATGTTAAGTACCAATCTAGTTAAGTACCTCAGTTAACTTCACTGACATTCATGAACATCAAACTTACAGATAACCTCAAAACACCAATGTTTCCAAAGTCGTAGATCAAAATTTGGTAGAACAGCTCCTGACTGAAAAGAAAAAAATATTTAGCTCCTTGAGCAACCTCACATGAACACTTCTACAGTATATTTCAACAGCGATATCTTGTTGTAAAGCACTTACACAAGCATGTAGGTACAACAATTGTGGCAAATACATGAAGATAACATGGTTCTGACCTAAGTTTGGTGGTGTTGAGCAAGTACAGTTTGGTATGGTGTTGAATCAGAGTCCATTGGGGGTTGACACAACCTACAAATGAATGGTTCTGAAGCATCTCTTGAAGACCTGAGGAAGGCAATATTTGACATGCTCTCAACACAAATCTTTTTATGAAGTGTTTTTACCATCCTTTGTGAACAGCCATCTTTGTTTGCTTTAGCAATACTAGCTATGCACAAGTCCCTTTGTACACCAGATGAGATCAGCAAAGAGGGAGGCCATCCTACTATAATTTGAACTGTAATTCTCTTTTTTTCTTAATTCAATAGTGGGACTATATTAAAAAATATATATTTGTAAATGGGGAAACTAATAAGCACTTTAATACCCTCAAATAAAAGCTGAAAATGTATAGGTTGACGTCATATTTAACCGTCTGATTTCAAATCCAAACGTTTAGAGTGCAGAACGCATGTAGTGGATAGGAGGAGCATGGGATCTATCGGGTAACAGCACTGGGCCAGTAACCAAAACGTTGCTTGATTGAATGTCCCAGCCGCCAACATGAAAAATCTTTAGGTCAGCCACTAAGCAAGGCTTTTCACCCTGACTGCTAACAGTGTCGCTGTCGCCTTTCATTCACTACTTTCAACCTGTGGTAGGACCATAGACAGTAAAAAAAGATACGGCGCTGACATCTTGGACTTGCGCCTGCGCAGATAGCGATCTTGGGACCAGTTCTGCGCAGTAGTTATGCGCAGTAGCGAGCAGGAAGTAAAGCCGTAAAGCCGCAAAATCAACGGCCCCACCCCTGTGCCCCGCCCTCACTCTCCCTCGCAGAATGCGCATACTGTAATCAATCGCAAGTCCAAGTACAGTACAACCTTTGCTTGTTAAACCTAGACGATATGTTATAGCCTAACTTACATCATGTTTAACCTTAATTTAGAATAGGCCTAATACAAAAATAATTGGTAACTTCTAGCTAACGATCACCTGCTAGCTATTAACATGGCTATTAACGAGGCTTGTTGTCTTTTAGCTAACGTTAGCTAGCCCATTACATTTATTTACTAATTAAATAGCTTATAAATGTAACTTACCGAAAAAAATTCAAAGATCGATTGGAAATGCCAGATCGGTTAGCACAATGTACTGCAGAACAACCCATTATGTCCGTGTGAAATTATATCAATTATAGAAATTTAGAGATTAAATGTAAAGCTCCAATCTCCTCAGTCCTCCGAAGATCGCGAAAAAAGCCTGATGGCGCTTCAGTGGCTCCTCGGCTCAGATAGCTGTCAATCACAGCTGTGAATCACGACTTCACACCACCGTTTTTAGAGCATTAAATTACTAACTAAAAACCAACTTATTTTAAAAACAAACTTTACATTAGCGTGATACAAACTACAGTAAATGACAGAAACCAGCTTCGGAAAAAAGATATTTGAAGGGTAATTTAATTGTTTAGTTGGTCTCGCGTCGGGGTTTATGACCTATACTGGGACCACTCACCAGGGGGCGATCGAGACGTTTTGGCTTCACTTTTCAGGGCTTGTGCGGCACGCTTGGGTAGGACCAACAGACACCACTCTAACTGATATTTGACATTGGTTGGACAGAGTTGGGCTTTACCTTTGTGAGCGTGCTCAGTGATGCTCTCTCTGAGCTCCTTAACACTGTTCAGCTTGATGATTCGTCTCAGAGGCGTCGCTGCAGCAGTCAGGTCCTCCTGCTCCACCTCCTGGTCAGCACGGGTACGCTTCCTGAAGCAACCACAACACACACACACAAACACTGCAGCGTCACATTCAGCCAAACACACAATGCTGCTAAATAGATACAAAACTGTCCCATTCATATACCTTGAAATGCATGCACGCATATCCGTCAATATATCAATCAATAGTCAATATATCCGTTATGTCCAGTAAGAAGACCATTTCACCTGGGAAGGTCAGCTGGAGTATTTGGCCTGGTTTCCTCCATTTCCCCTGAGGAATCATGCTCCTGTTTCTCCAGGGCCTCCAGGATTTGTGCATCGTCAATCTCCTCTGTGTCCTTGGTGGTCACTAGCTCCCCTTTGCTTTGCACCGGCTGGAAAAAGGCGTCCAGTTTCTGGGCTCTACTGTCGGTCCTCACCATCTGATGGGCGTAGACCCGCTCGCTGTCCCCTGAGGTGCCGGCGGAAGGTTTCCCCTCGCTAGTGGAGATCGACGGGCCAGGCAACAAGGTCTAAAGAGAAAGATTTTAAATGGCAACTTTTCTCCCCACACATTAATTCCAATATGAAAGCTCATCTTCATTCTACCACTAATGATTATAAGCATCAGTCAATGTGCTAAAGGAAGGGAGAAGATTTGCTTACTGGCCAGTCACTGCCAATTGAGCAGAACAACATCCTATTAAACCAATTACAATAAGACGGCATTCAGCATGTAGGAATACAGAGTTAACTAGAATACCTGAGTGAAGTATGTGCGTGAGGAGTTGGAGCCCAGCAGTTTGGCCTCAATGTGTTTCTGCATACTGTCAATGATGCAGTCCTCGTGGAGAAAGTGCACCTCGTGTTTGGTGGGGTGGACATTCACGTCAATGTTCTGCGGGGCAATCTCCAGGCTGAAGCAGTACAACAGAAAACGGTACACATAATGGGAAAACGACACTGTTCATTTTCCAGTTAAGTGAGTGTAACCTAACTTACCTCAGATACAGAAAAGGGTGAGTGTTCTTCGGAAGGTATGCAGCATAAACACTCTCAATGGCTTTTTTCAAGGAGCTTGACTCCACCAGACGATCTGACGGAGGAAATTAGACCTAATCAGTCAAATTCCATAGAAATATTGAATTACTAGCTAGTTCATCTAACGTAGCATTCCAGTGGCACATACGATTTATGAAGAGAATGAGGATGCACTTCTTCACAGAGTAGTTGGCATTGGAGATGTAGCCCTTCAGCTTAAATGCAAACTTTGGATCTTCACAGCCCAATTCAATCAGTTCCCTAGGAACAAATCGCATGGCAAAATTGGCGGCATAATGAAGCGATCAAGATGAAACACAGAACCAATGGGTGGAACAGCATCTAGTGGCTGAATGATGAACGGATCTCTCAATGAGTCATCTTGGATTGGTCAGTGTTCTATACCTGCTGACTGCATTCCCAAATACCACACGAATATTGTCCAGTATGGAAGCATTGGGTAGGGTTCTGACATCTGCAATGGTCTCTCCTTGCTGAAATCAGACAAATTCATAATTTCATAAATATTTTTTCCCCCATTAGCAGACAGTCTTATCCAGAGCTACTGGTACAGAAATGATTGCTCTAGGGCCCAAATAGACTTTTCAGGTCTGAAATTAGCAGAAACCTTTTGGCCCTACACACAAACCACAAGGCTGTCTGATGTCTGTGAAATATAGCCAAAGGCTCCTCCCTTCAGGGACAATAGCCTCAGGTAAAAACAACGAGGTTAAGAAGTGTGAAAATCAGTAACTCTCACCTTTTTCACAGAAAAGCTTTTCCCAGAGTTGTGTATAGCATACCTGCAAAACCAAAGATTCAACATTCAGCAAATTTCCAGTACATCAGGGAACATATTTGTGATACGTGACCAATGAGATGCGTAATGCAAGGCACTGACTGTTAGCCACCTACCTGCTCACCACCTCCACAATTCTGGAGTACTCCTCACTGGGGTTCTTCAGGGCTTTTCTCCTGGTGGAAACGTTGTAGAACAGATCCTCTGCCTGTCAATGTTCAGATAAATAAAAAGGCATCTCTTGTGATATTATTTGTATAATTAACTTGACACCTTCTCTCTATAGGGAGGATTTCTGTCAACGGCCATGTTGCTAATTGTCCTTGTCCCTTGTGGTTTCAGCTGTGTTCTTTGTATCAGTTCCACTGTCTAGCTGTGTCCATTTTAAATCTTGATTTTATTAATAGGAAATGTTTTGAAAATCATTTATTTCACACACTTCTAAATCATTCTTAATAATGATAAGAGCTTCAAAATTCAATAAAACATCAGTATGAATTATAACCAGCAGTTGTCAATGGCCATTTGAGGAACTCACAATGATCTGTGTCCCCTGGTTTCCAGCACAGGGCTTGGGTTGAGTTTTTAGTTTCCCATCACAGTATGTGGCTCTGGGGAGTGAGGGAAGTAGTTACAGACCAAAGATTTGAACATAGTAATGAGCATCCTCACAAAGGACTGACAGCCTCTTCAAGCACAAGATTAATCAAACATTAGGCTACCTGTAAGCACACTTTGCGTCAGCTGTTTTGGTTGTTATTGTCACATGGGCCACGTGGCTTATACTGGCAAGAGCCTGAAAAATAGACCAACAGCTGGAAGAGTCAATGGACAATACACTGCAGACAAACTGGCAAAAATATAGCTTTTCCATTTAAGAATAACACACCACATACATGCCTATTACAACATCCTCTGAACCATGAGGACAATCAAATAATTCAAATGATTAAACAACCTGAAATACTTTACCTCTCCTCTGAAACCATAGGTTGAGATAGCATTGAGGTCCTCAAATGTCTGGAGCTTGCTTGTTGTGAACCGTTCACATACTATTTCCATATCTTCTCTCTTCAAAGTAAATGTCCAAAAGTCACAAGGACATTTAAAAAAAGAACCAGAATATGGATGTGGTGGGTGTATGCATTTCTGAAATACGCGTGCACCCACCCACGCATGTACGTACCCTGATGCCAGTGCCATTGTCCTGGATCTGGATAAGTTTCAGACCCCCATCCCTCACAGTAACCTGTATGTTGGTGGCCTTGGCATCTAAACTGTAACAATAAAGTTAAGGCAGAATCCATATATGGAAGTACACAAAATTCTCAAAATGTAATCAAAATACATTTTACCCCAACAGATACTTCAATTCAAATATTTTTATTGACTGTAACGTTTATTTCTTTGGGCTGGTATATAAAAACAACAAAACCGTCCCAACATACATTAAACTGGCAGTAGCAAAAACATAACACAACACAGTGGTATCTGTTGCATAATTACAGCTGAACGTTATAATTTATGTTAATTACAGTTGGCTACCAAGCGTTTGTCCTGCTTAGTACAATTGGTAGTCAGCAGAGAAGTGAGCGAGTAGCTAGTTAGCTTTACTCCTATCTTTATAGCTAACTTTGTTAGCAATATAGCTGATGTAATTTACAGGTTTTTAACAAGATTCTGTCGCTAAGGTAGCTAGCTAGCTTACCAGTTTTCAAGCATCTCTTTGATAGCATTAGCAGGACGTTGGATAACTTCTCCTGCAGCAATCCGATTTACTACCGTCTCATCGAGTCTCCGAATCACCCCGGACATAGTGCCAGGATATTATAACTACGCTTTGATTCAGACTTTTAATATTGTAAAGAGATAACACGTATATCTGTGTCAGGTGCTTAAACGTCACCCTTTTATTTTATGGTATTAGCACAAGCTAACTCCGTCTAACATCCCAACACCACCATAGCTGGTGTTAAAAGCAGTGTTGCCAACTCTCGCGAGTCAAACAAACAACCGCAGCTTCAAAAACAAGCCCAATACTATGGGGGCATTATTGTAGCAAAACTATTTACAAATGTGTGTGGAGAATTGTGTAACTGTATCTCAATCCGTGTGTGCGTAATCAGATTTGTAAATGTGTAAAATAATCTGTAAATGCGTACTGAGATTTGTGAATGTGTACAGGAATCTGCAAACGTGTGTTCAGATTCTGTGTGTGCGTGAAATATTTGTAATTGTATTGAGATTCGTAAATGTTTGGACAAATCTGTAAATGCGTACATATATCTGTGAATGAGTAGACACATCTGTAAATGTGTATACAAATATGTAAATGCTTATACAGACAAGTCATCAGTTACAATTCAGATGGGCCTCTGAATTCGCTGTCTTTTTACACGTGACTTTTGCTACACTTGCGTGTTGCGATTTGCAAATGTGTGTGGAGATTTGTATGTTTAGCCACCAGGCGGCGGTAGCACGCACTGATTTTACGCATGACATTGATGGGCTCGTTGTGGTTTAAGGAATGTAATTTAAGTCTATATTAAATAAGTATGTCTCCCAGAAAAGCTTCTCAGAATTATTGAGGCTGCCAACCGCTTCGACGGGACGGGGTATGGGCTCTAATTCAGGACATCCTGGCTTGCACATCCTTTTGATTCATGTAAGAGCTTTAGCAAAATTTGCTTTGTAAAGTGAACATCATTACTTTCGTATTATATGTATGTTAGCTATCTAGATGTTTGTTGTTTGTAAACCAAATTAACATGATCACACTGTGGACACAATTGATGGCAAAATGTTAGATACAGTAGCTAGCTACAGTCCTAATGTAGCTACTTGTGTGCTAATTTAGCACTTGTTTTTGATAATTAACAGTACAGTAACCTAATGTTTGCTTGTGCCTCTGAAGCTAAGCAAGGTCGGGCCTGGTCGATCCTGGGGTGGGAGACCTGTTGCTTAAGTGTCATGCACAATGTGCTGTGATTTGGATTGGATGGTAAATAGGTGCCCAGAATTATCATAACAGCATGGCTACCTAACCATCCCCAGCTTCCAATTGGTTGATCATCTCTCATTCTCCTGTAACTATTTCCCAGGTTGATGCTCTAAATTAGACTTTTTTTCTCAGGCAACATACCTGGTAAAATAACAGGCTAGATCAAATAAAATCTCACCTACAAAACATGTTTCACTCATTTATCTTAGTTGCTCTATTTCTCTTTAATGTTTCAGTCCATCCCAACACTCACCACAACGGTCTTTTTTCATTTTTCAGAGCTCCGATGTTGCAGACTACCAAAGGACAGACGAGGCCCATTGCAACGGTACTGGGACTGAAAATATTAACAAAACAATATATCCGCTCAAATCACCCAGTAATTGGGGAAAACTGGAGAGTAGGCTGACTTTTAGAGTCATTTGCTAGTTAAAAGTCTACAGGTTACATGGTGAAACACGTCCCTGCTTTTATGCAAGGCACCTAATCCTAAATACTGTATTGCCCTGTATAATAGTGTCTGATAAATTACTCAAATGTAAACGTTTGTACAGATTAACGGTGGGTGGGGTGATCAATTCCAAATAAGAAGGGCCTTGCTGGACATTTTGTAATAACCAGACAAACTGTACAGTATACGTTTCTGTTTTGTCACAGTTTTTGTCACTCACCTGTCTCATAGTTTTCTATTCTTCATCTCAACCTCTTTCCAGGTTAACTGCCTGGGGCCCTACACTCTCTCCGCAATTCTGGCCACCAGTGTTCTGGGTCACAATGTTCCACCGTGGGTCCTGACTGCCGAAAACACTACCGGGCTAAACATGCTCAAAGACATTTGTCACTTATCCTTCTTGTAATACCAAACATGCATCTGTGTATTCAAATATTCCACAATATTACTTGGATACTGCATACCACATAGTCTCCATACCACATGTCAAACACACATACAGACCATAAAGCCCATGATAATGACTGAGTCTGTATATGTCAAAGCTGTATACAACCACAGCACAGTATCCATCAAGACTGGAAAACAGTTATTGTTTCATAGAGAGGATAAAACAGGCCAATATTAGCTATTATGGAAACCAGTGAAGCTTGGTCCCAAACTGATGGGTTGCTTTTCAGATTGTGTGAGATTGGCTGGAACTGTAGAGGTACTGGGAGCAGTAAACTGACTCAGGAGGACATGCACTGAAAGTAGTCTGGTCATTCCTTCAAGGTATCTAGAGTGTTTTCCTCTGCACCATTGTGTGTCTAGGACTTAAAGAAAATCAGCAATTAATAAAATGTTCAGTCTTAACAGATGTCCGTGTAGTTACTACCAGAGCGCAAGATTCTGTAGATTTACTGGTTTGGATTCTGGACGAGCGATTACATGGTGGGTGGATTTTTGTAGTGGTTGTCAAAACTCCTCTGGAACCGCCAGTTATTCCATGAAATACTCAACTGCTTACACACCTCATCTAATTAGATTAACATTGCCAAAGAAAGAAATTAACAATCACAAATGAAGAGTTAAAAATGTCTAGCCCTTGAATTGTAAATTGGGTAGTTCAGGGCTTTAACCAATATTTCTCTCAAGCAGCTAGCTTTCATACATCTTCCAATCACCTCTCCCTCCACACGTTTACATTTTGGTCAGTTAGCAGGTACTCAGAGACATAGAGACCAACAGAAATAAAGGTTAGGCCTTGCTCAAGGGTAAACTAAGAAGTTTCATCTGGGAAATTTACCAGTTACCAGCCCAAAATCCAGTTACCCTTCATGAGTGGATGACATAAGAAGAGGTCTTTCACAGGTAGATGCATCTGTAGTTTCCACCACCCCAGATATATGAACTCCTTTTAGACCCATTAGCTGTGGTAGTCTGCAGCATCCAGGCTCTGAATAAACAGACAGATATGGTCACTGATGGAATGGACAGGAACAGTAAAGACATATAGACTAATTAATACACATGAACAGAAGGTTTTTTCATTAGCCAATAAATTGTTATTAAACCTATTATTTTACCAGGTAAGTTATGAGGCCCAAATTTGATATTTTGCCATGAAATGGTCTAAAACCCATACTCATACCGTCAGTGCCATTGCATCTGTAGTGATCAGTCAGGAACCCGTTTAGCAACCCATCCAAAAGTCAGCACAATGTTCATGTCACAGTAAGGTGAGCAGCAGCGCCACCTTTCCGTGCACCTTCAGTTCCAATCACTCCCGAACGCATCCCGGACTTCTTTTGTGTCACAACTTTAATCATGCACCCCAGGTCCCTATCATCTTGTTTGTATGTGTTTAAATGTTTCCCCTCTGCTCCCCACATTCGTTGATCATTGTTGTTCATGTCTCCTTGTGTTCTGCCTGTGGTGAGTTACGTTTTGCTGCATAGCCAGCCTTTAGTTTTAGTTTTCATGTATTAAGTGCTCAGTGTTACTTTTAAGTAAAGATTTGACATCGACTTCCTCTTCACCACACTCACTTGTGACAGTTCAGGACACGTAGAGCAAGTATGGTCTCTCAAATATTGACCTACCCTGCTAACTTGAGAGACCAGCCAGCAATGGGAGACTGAGAACTTCAGTATGCCATGCTTACCATTCTCACAAGTACTCATGTCATCACTACCTGCTCTGCTGGACATTGCCTGTCACACCTCCAACAGTGCCTGTAGGCCAGTATGATCTACAACAAGGGTCAGTGGTTAGGCTACCTGCTCTGCTGGACATTATTCCCTGTCACATCTCCAACGGTGTATAGACCAGCTACAGGATGATCAACAATTAGTGGACACCAGTTCTTCACACCCTGGTACATCTATCTCCTAGTGGTGAACATAAAACAATTGTAAACTAGTCAATATTCAAGCAATTGGCTACCCTATCTGAAGAAACTACTGTATGGACTGAATTTAATTAATACATGATTTATTGGTAGCTACGGTTGCACTTGTTTACATTGATTAACTAACAAGATCAGCATTACTGGTAGCATTTGATATTACTAACAATTAGGTATGAGACTAACTTAGCAAACATCAGGTTTCTGTACTGTAATTTAGCGAAAATAATTCAGCCCAGAAGTAGATACATTAGGATACATTACTGTATCTAACATTTTGCTGTAACTTGTGTCCAGTGTCATCATGTTAATTTGGTTTACATACAACATCTAGATGTCCTGAATTCGAGCCCATACCCCGTGCTGTCTGGTCCCGTCTCGTCAAGGCATTTACAGATATGTCTACACACTCACACATATACACTCACCTAAAGGATTATTAGGAACACCTGTTAAATTTCTCATTAATGCAATTATCTAATCAACCAATTACATGGCAGTTGCTTCAATGTATTTAGGGGTGACAATCTCCTGAATTCCAAACTGAATGTCAGAATGGGAAAGAAAGGTAATTTAAGCAATTTTGAGCGTGGCATGGTTGTTGGGGCCCGATGGGCCTATCTGAGTATTTCACAATCTGCTCAGTTACTGGAATTTTCACGCACAACCATTTCTAGGGTTTACAAAGAATGGTGTGAAAAGGGAAAAACATCCAGTATGCGGCAGTCCTGTGGGAGAAAATGCCTTGTTGATGCTAGAGGTCAGAGGAGAATGGGCCGGCTGATTCAAGCTGATAGAAGAGCAACTTTGACTGAAATAACCACTCACTACAACCGAGGTATGCAACAAAGCATTTGTGAAGCCACAACACGCACAACCTTGAGGCGGATGGGCTACAACAGCAGAAGACCCCACCGGTACCACTCATCTCCACTACAAATAGGAAAAAGAGGCTACAATTTGCACGAGCTCACCAAAATTGGACAGTTGAAGACTGGAAGAATGTTGCCTGGTCTGATGAGTCTCGAATTCTGTTGAGACATTCAGATGGTAGAGTCAGAATTTGGCGTAAACACAATGAGAACATGGATCCATCATGCCTTGTTTCCACTGTGCAGGCTGGTGGTGGTGGTGTAATGGGGTGGGGGATGTTTTCTTGGCACACTTTAGGCCCCTTAGTGCCAATTGGGCATTGTTTAAATGCCACGGCCTACCTGAGCATTGTTTCTGACCATATCCATCCCTTTATGACCACCATGTACCCATCCTCTGATGGCTACTTCCAGCAGGATAATGCACCATGTCACAAAGCTTGAATCATTTCCAATAGGTTTCTTGAACATGACAATGAGTTCACTGTACTGAAATGGCCCCCACAGTCACCAGATCTCAACCCAATAGGGCATCTTTGGGATGTGGTGGAACAGGAGCTTTGTGCCCTGGATGAGCATCCCACAAATCTCCATCAACTGCAAGATGCTATCCTATCAATATGGGCCAACATTTCTAAAGAATGCTTTCAGCACCTTGTTGAATCAATGCCACATAGAATTAAGGCAGTTCTGAAGGCGAAATGGGGTCAAACACAGTATTAGTATGGTGTTCCTAATAATCCTTTAGGTGAGTGTATGTACGCATTTACAGATTTGTTGACACATTTACAAATCTAAATACACTTACAAATATTTTACACGTACAATTCTGATTACGCACACAGAATCTGAATACACATTTGCAGATTCCTGTGCACATTCACAAAACTTGGAACGCATTTACAGATTATTTTACACATTTACAAATCTGATTAAGCACACACGGATTGAGATACAGTTACACAACTCTCCACACACATTTGTAAATAGTTTTGCTACAATAATGGCCCCATACAATACTGTTATAGCGTGTTATGGTCAGTGAATGAGCCTGCAACATATTAAACTGAACGCAAAACATGTATTTTAACATCAACAAGCAAACAATTCTTTACAAAAAACAATCAAACGTCAACAACGCGTATATGGAGGGCAGGCACCATCCACTCGTCTCTGATCACCTGCAAGCAGAATAATGAGGGGACGGTAGCATAAAATACATTAGTACCATATATATCTACTATTAGTAGGCTATATATATATATATATATATATATATATATATATATATATATATATATATATATATATATATATATATATATATATACGTGTAGGCTATGTTATGCTTGTTTTTTGTTATAAACTGTAATAATAGATTCTGCTTTGCAGTATCTCCACACAGCTTTACTGTCATCACGGACCACTTGATGTACACAGTCTGTGTTGTACTTTTTGCTATACTTGGACCACTTTGTTTGCGGCATTGTTTGTGGAAATGTATCTAGTGCTATGCCATCTAATGTCATGAATGATGACTCATCATCACTGCTGTACTAAGTGTCTATAATATTCAATACTTCTACCATACTGTTCATACTCCCCATCCTACTCCTTCAAAAATTGCTGCTAGTTTACATTGTTATGTATATTATTGCCATACTTGCCATAGGCCTATCTATAATTTAAATTGCTTTCTACACTGCTGCTAGTGTACAGTGTTATGTATATTTTTGCTTTCTCTTCTTGCTATATTTTTGCTGTGTATATATTTTTCTTCTTAATTCTCACTACGTAGTTGTATTGGGCTATTTCACCGTTCATTAGCTTATTACACTAATATATATAGGCTAATATTCAATAATTATACCATATTGCTGCTAGTTTACAGTATATTAATGCTTTACTTGTTGTGTATATTACTGCCTTACTTGCCGTATCTATAATCAATAATAGGCTAATACCCAGATTGCTGCTATTTACAGTGCACTCTTTTAAACTGCTGCTAGTGTGCAGTGTATAGTGTTACTTCATTTTGTTTTTGTCTGGCAATATTTTGTTGGGTGCCATGTCACAAGAATGTAATTGTTCAGGATGACGCTGTGTTGCTCGGTGCATTTGACAAATAAACGTTGAAATTGTAACATCGCTTGGAATTCTAACTTGATTTTTTAAACAATGGGAGGGAGGTGGGGGCAGGAAAGATCCATGTGGTGATTTGTAGTAGAGCAGAGGTCTTAAACCGGTTCCACGGAGGGCCATGCGTCTGCAGGTTTTTGGGTTTTCCTTTAAATTGGTTCCCAGTTCAGACCTAAACAACCAGGTGGGGGAAGAAATGTACCAATTACTTACCTAATTAGTCAATTAAGTACAAGGTGAGAGTGAAAACCTGCAGACACTCAGCCCTCCATGGAACCAGTTTGAGACCTCTGTAGTAGAGCGATAGGGGATTTGTAGACAGCGTCAATCAATGCAGTTAGGGAAAGTATCGACCATAAATGTAAAAAACGAAGTCGCTGGTCAGGTTTTCCTAACAAGCAACCAAACCTTTTAAAACAAGCCCAAAAAAAACGCAATCCTTGAATCGTGAGAATTTCAAGCAACATAAAAAAAGGCCCTAAGTTGCATATTTTAAGCGGACTTGGGAACACTGTTTGAAAAAGCAGTGAGTATGTTATCTTACTGTGGTAAACCAAAAAACGTCGAACCAATGTTAAACTGTTCAGGAAGACGGGGAAATGGGCTGCTTTTTATAGATTGCTGAACTTTTTTTATGGATAATATAGATATGCATATATTTGCTATGAACATATTAAAACAAAATGTAGAGTTTAGAATTTCAATAGCTCCTTGATCACACAACCTAGACACTTCAAATCACTCTTGTAATCTTCAGAGGGAAGGCTCACACATTGCACAGCCTTTGGTTTCACAGTTAAGCACCCACACAATTTTAGGGAAGCATTTGAAAATTCTAAATTTCAAAAGCTTTCTCAGAACACAGAGACACATAATTTTGATGCTACATTATTCCCTACATAGAGCAGCATGTTGCACACCCTTCAGTTTTCCCCAAATATTGATGCCAATACTTTTTTAAATGGACATGTATGACTAAATTGCTTGTAAATTCAATAGCTCCCTGATCACATGAACTAGACGCTTCAAATCCATTTTATAATCTTCAGAGTGTAAGGTCACACATTGCCCAGGCATTGGTTTCCCTGTTAAGCACTTACACAATTTTAGAGAAGCACTTTAAAATTATAAATGTCAATGGCTTTCTCAGAATGAGACTGAGACATATCATTTTCATTTTAGATTATTCCCTATATAGGGTAGAATTTTGCACACACTTTTAGTTTCCCCAAAATATGGATCCCAATTTATTTTTAAATACACATATACGTCAAAATTGCTTGTAAATTCGATAGCTCCCTGATCACATGACATAGGTGCTTCAAAGCATTGTTATAATCTTCAGAGGGAAGGCTCACACATTGCACAGCCTTTGTTTCACAGTTAAGCAACTACACAATTATAAAAGTGTCCACCAAAATGTTCATTCTTACCTTCATGTGCAGAGCTAAAACCGCAACCAGTCCGGTCTCTCACGTGTCTAGGAAAAGTTAAGGTTTTGTAAGCATCTACCCTGCAAAACACATTTTCATTCCAAGTTTCAAATTATAACGTTTTCAAATTCACCTGCATGCTTGATGAGCTTATAAGGGACAGCCTCTGTTATGGAAATTCTTGAACTAATGTACATTTGAGAAATGTCTGCCTTTCTGTTACCTGATATGTAACTGCTATGTTTACATTTATGATGGCTACCCCTAGTCATTTGACTGGACATTGGGTTTGGGAAAATACCAATGGAAATCAAGACGATGGCTGTTTTATATGTAGTGTTCCCACCAGAATAGAGACAGTTCCGGCTACCTCTCTGGCCTCGCTGCAAATGACCCAACGGGAGCACGCAGGAACGCTGAACCGCCTGAGGGAGGGGTGCTGACGGTCAGAGGAGTCAACCAGTGAGATCATTCCTTTACACATTCCTGATTTTTCTCTAACCTATTTAGAGGATACAGGAGTTACAGCTTTCAAAGGGTTTAATAAACTATGTGGTTGGGTTCATTATGTCAGGTTTGATGGATTTGTGGAAATAGATAGGTGGTTTTGAGAAAGTACGGTTTGTAGGAGATTTTTTTTTTTTATAGTATTTCTGTTATAGTAACTGTAGTGAAGAAAAGGCTGTTTTTGTACCATGTCATGTTAGCACTGGTAACACTCCCATGCTGTCTTAACGGGGCGATTCATGCAGTATTTTAAGCAGCTCTCTGTAGGTGGAATTGGTTTCCGCGCAACTGTCTGTGCGAAATGCGAAAAATATGTCTTGTTTGTTTTTCGACAGTAGGGGAATTGAGCCCTTATATCTCCTCGTACGACCTGTATTATAGGTAGGGGTAATTTGGTCCCTGTGGGTTAGCAGTGTGACGTCCTCGGATTGAAATCCTGGCAACATGGGGGGAGCGAACCTGTTGCCGACAGCTAACCGAGGCTGTGAGGTTAAGCATTACGCATCTGTGTGGTAGGGCACGACCACTTGTTACACTCAGGGGCCCTCACAGATCTTGTCGGGCTAGATGTCCACCAATTTTAGAGACTGTAGGATGGAGTAGGGATTTCTCCGGTAAAACGCCAAAGTTGTTGCACAGCTTGTGGTTTGACGATTAGTAGAGTTAATGAAGTTGTACATGCACGCGCACCGATTGTGCTTGATGGCTGGCACATGTGGAGTTATTCGCATGGTAACTTAGGGTTCTATGCAAGAATAATGTGCTACATGAAATCTGAGTGCTAAATTGTAAATTGGTACAATGATGTTTCCTAATTTGGTAAAATATAGTCTTGTTATTTTCTTACAAAAGGTTAAAATAATGTTTCACTCTCCTTGTATGGAGTAGTAGAATGAAGAACTACATGGCGAAGGTCATTAACGTTAAGAAAAACACGCTATTTTCACTGCCCGTGAAATTTCATGTCCTATTTTCAATGTTGAATTGGGTTGGAATAAGTAATGTAGTTTCACTTTGTATTTACAATGATAACTGAGATAATACTTGCGTTTTAAGACCAACGCCTGATACTCGTGATTGGAGTTTAAGTTCTGAAATGGTAAATTGTCTGATGCACAAATAGGGTTTGGTTGTAACAGCGTTTACAGGTCTTGTTGGAGTATCCAGGGGATCACTCCTTGATTGTTTCTTGATTTTAGTGACATCATGCATCTGTTTTCTGTTATAACATCACCACAGCAACGATATTAGATGAGTAGGGCAATAACTGTGAACCTTCAGGTAACGTCGGATATCGGCTAAGCATGACGTCTCTTACTACAGACAGTCTGAAGACCATGTCTCGTTTTTGTGTAAAAACTTTCATGTATGTTTCATGAACATTTTAAACAACCCATTTGGCCTTTATGGCCTACCAGAAGTGGGTAAAGCCCTGGGCTCCAGGAAGGGGGGCAGACCCCCTGGTATGGCCTCTACCAACCTTTCCCATTTCCTCAAATCTAGTCATCCCCCATTGTTAACAACTGGAACAATCTTGATTTCAGTGCATGTAATATGCATGGAAGTTGTGATTTTGGTTTTGGCTGACTGCCACTATTTAGAATAACATAGACATTCATCAAAGTTGGAGAAATTCCCTGACATATAAGAGGTTAATTGTGACATGATGTTTGTGTTGTCACAATGTAGTTTGGCCATTGCCTGTTAAAATGCTAATTTTTACATGCTAATTTGGGAGTTGTTTCACTGAGTAAGACCACGTGGTCAATACATGATATGGTTTATAAATCCCTCACACGAGCGAACGTGTTGCATATTTATTGTTTTTTGATTTTGTTTGTGGCTGTTTTTATCCCAAAAAAATAGTTTTTTATTAATATTCAGTTTGCGACTTACTGAATGAATATTAGGTACTTAAAAGGGTTACATGAAGAATTTAGTTTACCTGTTTGTATAGTTATATTAGAAATACTTATATCAGAAAATCTGTTCAAATCTGTATTCTTAGTGTCCATTTACAGTGCTGGTCTAATTTGGGTTTTTGGAAACTGTTTGATACAAAATCTAACATGGATATAGTTGAGTAGAATACATCTTACCATTTTGATTTGGTTTAGCTAAGAAATAACTAATTTGTTGGGATGAATAGTGACTATGAGAATGTGACTGTTTAGTTTGTTTGATATCTGATTAGAAGTAATCATATTAATCTCATGCATTATGGAATAAGCGGGTAAAAAGGTGCAGGGAGCACATTTTTGTGTGACAACTGCGACCTCTGCTGGTTCACCTCCCCCTGCAGCGGGCGGGCCCCAGCGGTCGACGTCACCTGCTTTCTGACGCCACCGTCTCATCATACATTTCACCTGTGTCTCGTTTATGCACCTGTTCCTCATCATCGCTGTTTCCCCCGGTATATATGTTCCCTCTGCTCCCCCTGTCTTTGTGTGTAATTGTCTCTTGCTCATTGAAGAGCTGTTCAACGCTTTGTGAAAGCTTATGCTGATTTTCTCTCGCTGGGATACATTAAACTATCCTTCCATCACGCCTTCTCCGGTTCCTCCTTGCTCCTCTCAACCCCGAAGCCGTGACATTTTGGTTGTTCTTTACATGTTTACTAAGTTTTGTAATGTTTTAATTTAAACTGAGATAGTAATTTTGCATCAAGTTCTATTCTAAAAAAAACAAGTTGAGAAGTTTTACATAGTCTAAATTGTAAAGAGAGGTACAGACCCCCTGGAGTGCACTACTCACTCACACAAACACCAGTGTGTGGGGGTGGGGGGGCTGCTTGAAATGGGGTTTTCACTTGTTTGAATTTCTTCGACAAGAAACAGATTTACTGGTGATATTGTCAAAATAGTTATTCTAATTTGGCTACACAGAATACATTGTGTTCATTATTCTGGTTTTCACTTGAAGGAACTGAAATGTCATTTCCCTGTTTATTTACATATTCAATGACTCTTCATTATTTTTATAGACATGTATACCTATGTACTTAATTTCTGTTCTAGTAGGCAATCATTAGAATGTTAACGGTAAACAGATGTTTCTTTAAGGTGTGAATACTGGGACAAAAAGGTATTTCCTGGCTGGTTTGTTTCTTGAGATAACACCACTCTGTCATATGAGATGGTCCCATAACAGATTGGAATTTGGCCCTTGGGGGGAAGCAGGGGCAATTGGCCCTTTGGGTAAACACAACAGGAAACTTTATGGCATGAAGGATAAGGGGGGGTGGGGGGGGGTGCATCAATCTATGGCTTTTAGTTTTTAGAAATATTTTTGCAAACATTTGAGTTTATCTTTAGAAATTCAGTAGCATCTACAAAAAGTGTGCCATGACAACAAAAGTGCTATACTCGGGATCAGGGGAGGATGGGCTACAATCTATGGCTTTTAGTTTTTTTTTATATTTTAGCAAATATTTTAGTCTAACACTTCCCCGAGTTGGTTTGTTGGAAAGGAGAATAAAACACCAGGAGTCAGGTCAATTACCGTATCATATGTCCATTTACTACAGAAGCTTCTGGAGACACGTGTCGCCGCACAATGTCTAAGGATCAACAGTCAAAACATCATTTTTATACTTCTACTTCTATAAAACAAGTGTGCTATTGGTCCAGTTCCAGTTCTATTCCTTATAAGGATAAACGCAAACATCTTCTTGTCCCCCCCTGATTTCTGTCTGGCCTGTCAGACTATGTGTGTGTGTCTCTAACCTGTGTCTCAAAAGACAGACATACTAAATCTTTCTCTCCCCGGCAACTGCTTAAACAGGGTTTCCTATTCTCCTACTTGCTCCTTCAGTTTCAGCTCATATTACAAACATTTAATATTTTGTTTCATTGGTTACAACATGTCACACATGGTCAAGTCCAAGCAAGTCTCAAGTCTTAACCATCAAGTCTCGAGTCAAGTCTCAAGTCACAGTTCAGATAAATCAAGCAAGTCAAGTCAAGTCAAGGGTTCACCCTAAGCAAGTCAAGTCGAGTCCTTATAAGTTTCAAGTCAAGTCACAGTACTAAAGAGATGAACACACACACTGTCCTCTGTTTCTGACGTGCGCTCGGTGCGAAGTTCGATTTCAAAATCAAATATTTTTCTCCTCCGCGGTACAATTTTTTGGGGGGACGAAGCGGAAGGATCTTGAATCAGCCTGAAGGGGTTGTATTCGCTATAACAATCGCCTCGCTATACCCGCTTATTACATGGCTACCTACCAAATAAATCTATAATTTGACACAAAATATTGATTTCAAAAGGAATTTATTGATTTAAAAACGATTGTATTGCTTCCTCTAAAGAAAATAGTCCGTTCCGTCTCTGGTTAGAATCCTGCTGCGTCCATAGAAACGCGCTGATTTTCATGGCAACGGTCTGTTATCAAGAAATAAAACGCATTCTGCACTGGAATTCAGCCAATCCATGTAATAAGGGCTAATAATAACAACCTTATAAACTAATTATTGTGACTGAAAAACTGCCTAATATGTAAGTACGCTGTAAAAACCTCTTCGAAATGTTTAGGTGCTAGTAATCACATCGGCGCCTCCATGTTAGCCTTTCATGCAATAAAGTTAACTAGGCACAATGCTTTTTAGTTTCCATACGCAGTCCACAAACACTTGAAAATGCGTACATTTAATACAGACATTATAGCCTACGTGTAATAATATACATGCAATCAACATTAAAATTCAGGCTATGACACTGTTATAGTCAAATTCCCTTACATCTATTTACCAGACGTATTCAGTAATGATAATGGTCACATTTCTAACAAGAAAAAAAAATAAAACATAATATGCAACCAAGGCCAAATTATGACAAACAAAAGATAAATTCATTACATTAGTAACTTAATCGTTATAGATCTTAGTGAAACTGAATATAAAGAGATTACTTTCTTACCTTTCCTTGTGGTTCTTAAAATAACGAATGAAATTTGACGTTGTTGCATATTTAGCATCTGGCAAATCTTTTTTTATTCACACGGTCCAGTTCAAAGTCCTTGTATCCAAACGATACTATTTGTGGAGCTCGACTAACGTTACTGTCTGCCATGTTTGGCGCGGTTTGAATTGTGCAGCACGCTGATTAGTGGTGCTGACGTCACAACATATAAAATAATTTTATTGCTGTTTATTTATTATATGTTCAAGTCATTGTCGAGTCTTCCACTTCAAGTCAAGTCAAGTCTCAAGTAACTTGTTCTCAAGTCAAAGTCAAGTCAAGTCATTTTCATACTTTAATCAAGCAAGTCACAAGTCATGAAAATTGTGACTGACTGGAGTCAAGTCATGTGACTCGAGTCCCCCACCTCTGCAACAGCTTATAACAATTCACTAACTTATACAATCACTACATCTACAATTCCCCCTTTTGATCTCTCCCCAGAGAGATCACCCCTATTTGCCAAGCTCCAGTTCTCCCGGGTCATGCTGCTCCAGTAGAGGCATCAGCATCCCTGATGGCGATCCTGGAGCCTTCTCAATGGCTGTAGAGATCACTCTCATGGCAAGCCCTCTTATGCATGGGATACAACAACACCCACAAGTAACCATTATAGCACCAAATGTAGCAAGCGATAAAAGAACACTCATTATCAAACCTTTCCACTGGCTGAACATCGAGATCATCCATTCCTCCAGCGGATTATCTATCCCAGAATGCTCGTATGCGACCCCTTGACATAGTCCAATTCAATCCCCCAAATTTCCTCAAATGTCCTCAGGTGGGGTCGTGAACCTCTTCGCTGGGGGAATGAAGACCCGATGCCAACCTGTAACAACATACAATACACATCATTATTCCACCAATTCCCATATACCATTTAATTCTACTATCATCTCCCCAGACCTTTTTCTGTGACCCTATCATCTTGGTACGAGTGGTAGCCACTCGGTGTCCTATACCCCCTTTTGTTACAGTGTTCTTCAGTTCTTTCCCCTAAGAGTCTATTCCCCTGACGCCGTCCTCTGTCTCCTTCACTTGCTTGTGGTCCCGCCGTGTCCTGGGGTCCGCTCCTGGCACCGGTCCGGCTGGTGTTGGTCCTTCTTCCGTCCACGCTGGGGAAAGCTCCTCCTTCCCGGTTTGGATGAGGTCCATTAGCGACCTTCCTGGCTCCTGCGCTGGTGTACACTGGCTCCAATGGTACCACGTCTCTCCTTTGTCCCTCAGGCGGACCGCATGACTCGTTCTCTCCACCACCTGATGAGGACCCGTCCACCTTGGCTCCGACCAATTTCGCTTGATGACCTTCAACAACACCCACTCCGCCTGGGGCAGGTTCTGGTCCAGCGGGTGCAGGTCCCTCCGTTCTCCGACTCTGTTGGTGAATTCTGAAACGAGAGCTCGCAATTCATCAAAATACACTTTATGGTCTTTGGGCCACTTTTCCCCTTCCGGGACCGCAGGCCCCGCGGCTGGTCTCCCCGTCAGCAGCTCGTATGGGGTGAACCCAGTGGTCTGATTTAACGAGCATCGAATCGTCATGAGTGCCAGTGGCATCCACCCAGTTCAATTTAGTCTGTGCACATATCTTAGCCAACTTGTTTTTTAAGTTTTGGTTCATCCTTTCTACCTTTCTCTGGGACTGTGGATGGTACACAGTGCCAAAAGCATGTTTCAGGCCCAATAAGCTCTCTACCTTCTGTAAATCACTGTTCTTAAAGTGAGTCCCATTGTCTGACCTAATTTTCTCTGGGAAGCCGTGTCTGGGAATGTACTGGTTCACTAAACACTTGATCACTGTCTGACTGTCTTCCCTTCTTGCCGGCCAGGCTTCTGGCCACCCTGTGAACCTGTCCACACACACTAACATGTAGCGGCACCCCCGTACAGTTTCCCCCATGTCCGTGTAGTCTATCACTATCTCTTGTCCAGGTCTCGTCTTGGGGAACGCCCCCATCTCAGGTTTGATCGTCGGTTTTGGATTGTGGTGTGTGCAGATGGTGCATGTCCTAGTGTAGTTATGTACCATGTGTACCATAAACGGGTGCCACCAATGGCACAAGTTCCTCAACATCTGTGCTGGCCCTACATGGCCCAACCCGTGGGCTTCTGCAAATTTATCTCTCCGCATGGCTGGTGGAAGTATTACTCTACCGTCTGGCCCTCTCCAGAGCCCGCTCGTCTCTGTTGCTCCTCTCTGTTGCCAAATTGTTTTCTCTTGTGGGGAAGCCCCCTTTTGATGTCTCACTAGCCCGTCTCTCTCAGGGCCTTCTCCCCACCCCACTTCCTCTTCTGCTCTTACCACCATCACTAGTGAAGTGTACCCTGCTGCCTGTTTTGCTGCTGTGTCTGCCGCTTGGTTTCCCTGAGCTACTACACTATTTGAATTATCGTGTCCTTTGCATTTTATGATGGCTACCTTTTCGGGCAGGTCTAGGGCCTCAGCTAGTTCTCTCATCTCTGCCTCGTGTTTAATCGGTTTGTCTCCTGCTGTTCTAAACCCCGCTTTTAACCACTGTCCTAGCTCCACGTGCGCTGCGCCTACTGCGTATGCCGAATCTGTGTAAATATTTACTCTCGTTCCCTGGGCCAGTCTGAGGGCCTCTATCAGTGCTCTCACTTCTGCTCTCTGGGCTGATTGCATCCCCTGGAGCCTCTCTGCTTTCAGCGTGACTAAACCCTCTGGTGTTAGTTTCACTACCGCAAAGGCCGCCCTCAGCCCGTCTTGTTCGTGTCTGAAACAGCACCCATCAGTGAAGAGGTCCTCTGCCCCTGGGAGGGGTTCTGCCTCCAGATCGGTTCGGGTCTTACTCTCCCTCACTACCTCTTGCGCGCACTCATGTGGTAGCCCCGTCCCCATTCGGTCTGCAATATTTTTCCCTTCATGTGTGAAAATCTAATTTGGAGCTCCAAGAATTTTGCTTAGGTGTTGTTGCCTGAGGGAAGTCATAGTGAACATCTGTGAATTTACATACGCCACTACACTGTGTGTTGTGAGTATCTGAAGTTGATGCCCCATCACTATGTGTGCGCATTTTTGAATGAGTCTCGCTACCCCCGCTGCATGCTGTGTGCAGGTGGGGTGCCTTTTTTTCGTTTTGTCAAATCCTACGCTTATGTACATAAGGATGTTCCTATCTCCCCCTTTTTTCTGAAACAGGACCCCGTTCATGACTTGTCCTGTTTCAGAAACATCTAGAAAAAAGGGTTTTGTGTAGTCAGGTATGGCCAGATCAGCTGCGGTGGCTAGTTGTTGTTTCAGCAAAATGAAGGCCTGGTCGGCCGGGCAAGTCCAATTGAGAGTGGCTTTAAGTTTACGCATTCCCTGCTCCTTAACTAGCGCTCTAAGTGGCTCTGTGAGCCCTGAATAGTTTGGGATGTAATTGCGGCTGTACCCCGTGAGCCCCAGGAATGATAGCATTTCCTGAACAGTAGTGGGTTTAGGATGGTTGTGCGGTGAGCTGGGGAAAGCCCCGCTCCCTTCTGCGAGATTACTCTGCCCAGAAAGGAGACCTGCGTCCTTACCAGCTGTAGCTTTTCTTTTGAGACCTTGGACCCTTTCTCTGCCAGTCTGGTGAGGACCGTCATTGTAGCTTGGATGCAGGCGGCCACCGTCGGGGCCACCAGCAGCAGGTCATCTACGTACTGGACCAAAGTTACCCCTGTCGGCAGGCAGCATCCCTGCAGCGCTTCTCTCAGTACCTGGTTGAATATACCAGGGGAAAGCGCGAACCCCAGTGGTAGTCTCGTGTACCGCCATTGCCGACCCCTATGTGTGAAAGAAAAAATATCCCGAAGTTCCTCTGCTAGTGGGAGAGGAACGGTTTCACCTCCCCCTCAGTGTCTGTCTCGCTCTCTGACTCCGCCTTTCTGCTCAACTTTCTCTTATCTTGCTTTCCTGTGAATTGAGTTATGGGCTTGCTATTCTGTGTGTCTAAAGAAAATATCCCCTTCTCTAAACACTGGATATAATGGTGCCCGGTCTGTACCAAGCACCGCCAGGTCATCTTCATATGCTGGGGGTTCTATCTCTCCTCCCTTTTTCTCCTCAATTTTCTGTCCCTTTTTCTCTTTGTTCAAATGGTCTACGCCCTGACACCACATTGCTAATTTACACCATTCTTTTCTGTGCTTTTCCCATTCCTTCTCCTTTTCTCTATATTTCCCTCTCTTGACCAAATTTGCTGTTTCCTTCTTGTCTTTAACTCTATCTCGATTTTTGGAACACTCCTTCTCCTTATTCCACAAAATAACATGTAATGGTCTCCTTTCCTCCATCCTTAATCCTGCCTCACTCACCACTTGTCGCAATTTCTCTTCTATCCCTTCTTTTTCTTTCTGAATTGGGTCCATCCTGCCTACAACAGTCATTACATTTGCCACCTGTATCCCCAATTGTTTCCACTTTCCTGTGCCTGGACCCCACCCATCGTCATCAACTTCTCTCTCAAACTCCCCGTCCATTTCAACCTGACTTACTTTACTGTGAGTCCCAGACTCAGAATAATTAACAAATGATTAACGGGTCCCTGACCCAACACTTTTTGGGACTTAAACCCAGTTCTCTTATAAAAATTCGGGGAGTTCCGAACTCCCTGGGCCTCTAACCCAGCTGAACCTTTACACACAATAAGTATTTCGAGGTGCCCCTAAGTCCTCGGGCCTCTAACCCGACTGGTTGCCAAGACTCTAACTCGCAACTCTCCACCGTCCCCGTCGGGAAGTGGCGTAGGGTAGTCAACCCTAGAACGATTAACGGGCCTCTAACCCGACTTACAGTGAGACTTTAACTCACACACCGGTAACGGGCCTCTAACCCGACTTACAGTGAGACTCTAACTCACACACCGGTAACGGGCCTCTAACCCGACTTATAGTGAGACTCTAACTCACAGACCGTTCCTCTGACCCCCTGAATTTAAACCAGTCCCACTACGTTTTTCACAGGTCCACAATTTAGTTCACAGCCAATATGCAGATTTAGATATAACAGGCTCTGCTTACCTTTATCATGAGCCGGCTCGGAACCTGTGAATCTCGCGTAGGTTGTCTGGACCAGATCAAATTCCTTCTCCTCTTTCCAATCCCGGACCGAGCCCCCAAAATTGTTGAAGTCTAACACTTCCCCGAGTTGGTTTGTTGGAAAGGAGAATAAAACACCAGGAGTCAGGTCAATTACCGTATCATATATCCATTTCTTACAGAAGCTTCTGGAGACACGTGTCGCCGCACAATGTCTAAGGATCAACAGTCAAAACATCATTTTTATACTTCTACTACGCCCAAAAGATAGAGTCGTTAAATTCACAAAACAAGTGTGCTATTGGTCCGGTTCCAGTTCTATTCCTTATTAGGATAAACGCAAACATCTTCTTGTCCCCTCCTGGTTTCTGTCTGGCCTGTCAGACTATGTGTGTGTGTCTCTAACCTGTGTCTCAAAAGACAGACATACTAAATCTTTCTCTCCCCGGCAACTGCTTAAACAGGGTTTCCTATTCTCCTACTTGCTCCTTCAGTTTCAGCTCATATTACAAACATTTAATATTTTGTTTCATTGGTTACAACAGCTTATAACAATTCACTAACTTATACAATCAATACATCTACATTGGTTACAACAGCTTACAACAGTTCACTAACTCATACAATCACTACATCTACAAAAGTAAAACATTTGCTAAAATATTTCAAACAACTAAATGCCGTACATTGTAACCCATCCTCCCCCGAGTCCGAATATAGCACTTTTGTTGTCATGGCACACTTCTTGTAGACTATTGAATATCTAATTTCTAAAATATTTCTAAAAACTAAAAGCCGTAGATGTTTACTCTTCACAAAGGTCCTTTACACAAGCAATAGTGCAAAAGTCCAAGTCTATTTTATTTATAAACTACCAATGTTGACCAACATTTTGTACACTACGATTTAACAATATTAAAATAAAGTTGAAACAAAACCCAAAACCCTTTAATGACGGAAACATTTTTGAGGACCATGACGTCGCCCGGAATGGCGCAGCCGGGGCCCCACCCTGGAGCCAGGCTGGGGTTGGGGCTCATATGCGAGCGTCTGGTGGCCGGGCCTTTCCCCACGGGTTCTGGCCTGGCTCAGCCTGAAGGAGTTGCCCATGGTGAGAGGCGGTGGGCTGGTCTGGGTTTGCTTATAGTTCCCCAGCTCTGCCGCCATGTGTTGGAGTTTACCCCGGTGAACGAGAGGGTCATTTCCCTGCGCCTACGGGTCGGGGATAGGTCTCTCACTGTTGTTTGTGCCTACGGGCCGAACGGCAGTTCAGAGTACCCAACATTCTTGGAGTCTCTGGGAGGGGTGCTGGAAAGTGCTCCGACTGGGGACTCCATCGTTCTACTGGGGGACTTCAACGCCCACATGGGCAACAACAGTGACACCTGGAGGGGCGTGATTGGGAGGAACGACCCCCTTGATCTGAACCCGAGCGGTGTTCAGTTATTGGACTTATTGTCCATAACGAACACCATGTTCAAGCATAAGGGTGTCCATCAGTGCACGTGGCACCAGGACACCCTAGGCCGCAGGTCGATGATTGACTTTGTTGTCGTTTCATCTGACCTGCGGCTGTATGTCTTGGACACTCGGGTGAAGAGAGGGGCGGAGCTGTCAACTGATCACCACCTGGTGGTGAGTTGGATCTGATGGCGGGGGAGGAAGCTGGACAGACTCGGCAGACCCAAGCGTACTGTAAGGGTCTGCTGGGAACGTCTGGCCGAGTCTCCTGTCAGAGAGATCTTTAACTCCCACCTCCGGCAGAGCTTCGACTGGATCCCGAGGGAGGCTGGAGATATTGAGTCCGAGTGGACCATGTTCTCCACCGCCATTGTCGAAGCGGCCGCTCGGAGCTGTGGCCGTAAGGTCTCCGGTGCCTGTTGAGGCTGCAATCCCCCGGTGGTGGGCACCGGAAGTAAGGGATGCCGTCAAGCTGAAGAAGGAGTCCTATCAGGCCTGGTAGGCTTGTGGGACTCCTGAGGCAGCTGACGGGTACCGGTAGGCCAAGCGGACTGCAGCCCGGGTGGTCGTGGAGGCAAAAACTCGGGCCTGGGAGGAGTTCTCGAAGAGATTCTGGCAAACTGTCTGGCACCTCGGAGAGGGAAACCGTGCCCTACCAACGCTGTTTACAGTAGAGATGGGCAGCTGTTGACCTGAACTGGGGATGTCATCGGGCGGTGGAAGGAGTACTTCAAGGATCTCCTCAATCCCGCCGTCACGTCTTCCATTGAGGAAGCAGAGGATGAGGGCTCAGAGGTGGACTCGTCCATCACCCGGGCTGAAGTCACAGAGGTAGTCAAGAAACTCCTCGGTGGCAAGGCACCGGGGGTGGATAAGATCCGCCCTGAGTACCTCAAGTCTCTGGATGTTGTGGGGCTGTCTTACACGCCTGTGCAACATCGCGTGGCAGTCGGGACAGTGCCTCTGAGATGGCAGACTCTTTTTGAGAAGCGGGACTGGATGGTGTGTTCCAACTACAGGGGGATCACACTTCTCAGCCTCCCCGGGAAAGTCTATGCCAGGGTACTGGAGAGGAGAATACGGCCGATAGTAGAACCTCGAATTCAGGAGGAACAGTGTGGTTTTCGTCTGGGCCGTGGAACACTGGACCAGCTCTATACCCTCTACGGGGTGCTGGAAGGTTCATGGGAGTTTGCCCAACCAATTCACATGTATTTTGTGGATTTGGAGAAGGCATTTCACTGTGTCCCTCGCGGCATCCTGTGGAGGGTGCTTCGGGAATATGGGTCCTGCGTCCTTTGCTAAGGGCTGTCAGGTCCCTGTACGACCGAAGCAGGAGCTTGGTCCGCATTGCCGGCAGTAAGTCAGACTTGATCCCAGTGCATGTTGGACTGCAGCAGGGCTGCCCTTTGTCGCCGGTTCTGTTCATAATTTTTATGGACAGAACTTCTAGGCGCAGCCAGGGGCCGGAGGGTGTCAGGTTTGGGGACCAAACGATTTCGTCTTTGCGGATGATGTTGTCGTGTTGGCCCCTTCAAACCAGGACCTTCAGCATGCATTGGGACGGTTTGCAGCCGAGTGTGAAGTGGTAGGATGAAAATCAGTACCTCCAAATCAGAGGCCATGGTCCTCAGTCGGAAAAGGGTGGCTTGCCCACTTCAGGTTGGTGTAGAGTGCCTGCCTCATGTAGAGGAGTTTAAGTATCTAGGGGTCTTGTTCACGAGTGAGAGAAGGATGGAACGGGAGATTGACATACGGATCGGTGCAGCTTCTGCAGTAATGCGGCCGATGTATTGGTCTGTCGTGGTGAAGAAAGAGCTGAGCCGCAAGGCGAAGCTCTCGATTTACCAGTTAATCAATGTTCCTACTCTCACCTATGGTCATGAGCTTTGGGTCATGACCGAAAGGACAAGATCCCGGATACAGGCGGCCGAAATGAGCTTTCTCCGCAGGGTGGCCGGGCGATCCCTTAGAGATAGGGTGAGAAGCTCGGTCACCCGGGAGGAGCTCAGAGTAGAGCCGCTGCTCCTCCACATCGAGAGGGGTCAGCTAAGGTGGCTTGGGCATCTGTTCCGGGGAAGACCTAGGACACGCTGGAGGGACTATGTCTCCCGGCTGGCCTGGGAACGCCTCATTGTCCCCCCGGAAGAGCTAGAGGAAGTGTCTAGGAAGAGGGAAGTCTGGGCATCTCTGCTTAGACTGCTGCCCCCGCGACCCGGATTAGCAAAAGAAGATGGATGGATGGATGGATGGACGTTGATACAAATAATCAGTACAAAATTAAAAGGGGTACAACAGCGTCTATGCTGGAAGAAAATTGCAACCCAAGCAAATACAGCAGATCTTAGTGCATGCCTTCTCTTCCGCGGCTAGCCGCCAGCATAAAGCAATTGGGCCACTGGTGGAAAGCCACCTGAGATGCAAATTAGGTTATGCAAATTGAGATCAGGAGAAAAGCAGCAAAAGCGGGTGGCCCGCTGGCTGTACGACATTATAGCCTTCTACGGCCCGCCAGCAGCAAAACGCCGGTGGGCCACCATCAATTGCTCACTGAGGGATTGATTCACTTGGCTGTGGTAATGACGAGTTGTAGACTAAACAAATCTGGCTACCGACCAAGTCCATTTAATTATCACGCCTAACGAAAGCATAGCTGTGTATCCCGGCAACATCTGTACCAGTGGAAAGGGTTTTCTCGGCTGCAGGCCTGAAAGCCTATGTCTACTCCAGGAGCACGTGGACATTCTAATTATGATAATAATAGCCTATGGACATCGCCTTATGATTCTTTACATTTTTGTTAAGATCTTGCATCTATGGATGTGCTAGCCAGATTGTTTGGTTTTTGTTCATACATTTTAGATAATTTATTCCTATTAAGCTTCCTTCCAAGGTTATTTTTTATTCACTGGAAAGCATTATTAGGCTTGTTTGATTTAATGCAGACTGTAACGTAACTCTCTTAGTCAATATATTAAGTGTAGTTGTAACGAGGACGCGTGCCACCCCTCCCGACGTGGTGTTCGGCGCACATCATCGCCGGCCTTCTAGCCACGCCGCTCCTCCTCCCACGGCACTGTCCGGTCTTGTTATTGCACACACCTGGTGTCCATTCCCTCATTAGATCGCATATATAAGTTCCTGTGTTTCTGGCTGTCTTTGTGTGGTATTGTTCTATGTGCGGTGTTAACATTTGTGTAAGCTGTCTGCACGCTTGTTTTGCGCTTGTGCGCTCTGAGTTTTTTACGCCCTTTTGACTGAAGAATATAGAGATTGAAACTACCTCCCTGCGTTGGCTCCTTATTTCACGCACCTCGACTACACCGGTTACAGAATACCACACCTGCCGAATGGAGTCAGCGGGGAGCGACCTGATTCTCCAGCATGGGAATATGATTGGGGAGGCCGTGGCAGAGATGGTCCACGCTATGCGGCGGTTGGAGGCGAGGCTGCCATCTGAGCAGCAACCCCCGACACAAGACCCGGCTGGAGTGCCCCTGCCATTGTCTCCACCGTCGCCGAGGAGGACCATACAACTGAGCCTTCCCCAGGGATTCGGCGGGGACGCTGCCCAGTGCTCTGGGTTCTTGCTCCAGTTGGAGCTCTACTTCGCCTCCATCAGCCCTCACCCGGGGGATAGGGAGAAGGTTTCGGCTCTTGTCTCCTGCCTGAGCGGCAAGGCGTTGGACTGGGCCAACTCCGTTTGGTCCACTAACGGGCCGGAGTTGGCTTCCGGGCGTGTTCGATCACCCGCCCGACGGCAGGGAGGTTGGCGAGCGTCTCGTGCAGCTGAGGCAGGGGACAAGGAGCGTGCAGGCCTTCGCCCTGGAGTTCAGGACTCTGGTGGTGGGGTCGGGCTGGAACGACAGGGCACTTATTGATCATTTCCGGTGCCACTTACGGCCTGACGTCCGTAGGGAGCTGGCATGCCGGGACGCCATGTTGACATTCGACCAGCCCGTCGACATGGCGATCCGGCTGGACAATCTGCTAGCCACCCGCGGACGCATCAGGAATGATCAGCCCCCTCCGGTACACCCCGTCGCCAGACCTGAACCCATGGAAGTGGGAGGCGCCGCACGAAGGGAGACGGTGCGGTCTAGGGAGTGTTCCTTTTGTGGGAGGAAGGGACACTCTGCCTCCTACTGTTTCCAGCGAGAAAGGGTCGAGCGGAGGAAGCCTGACACCCCTACACTGAGTCAGGTGAGTAGACCACACACACTGTCAGGGCTCTCTGCGAAGCACATGACACTTTTGGTGGCCTTCCCTGATTTTCCTGCTAACTCTCAGTGTAAGGCGCTCGTAGACTCAGGCGCAGCTGGGAATTTTATGGACAGCGGTTTCGCACAGAAACTGCGCATTCCGCTGGTGCCATTGTCTCAACCTAGGTCCATTATGGGCTTAGACAGCAAACCACTAGGCACTGGTCTCATTGAGCACGTCACGGTCCCCATCACGATGACCGTACAGCACGCCCATACTGAACTAATTGAATTCCATGGTATCCACTCACCTGCTTTCCCTGTGGTGCTGGGTCTTCCCTGGTTGTCGGGACACAACCCGACTATTTCCTGGTCGCAGAGAGTATTGACAGGGTGGTCTCAGGGGTGTCAGGAGAGGTGTCTAGGTGTTTCCGTAGGTGCGACCTCGGTAGAAAGTCCAGACAGTGTCTCCGCAGTGCGCATACCCCCGGAATATGCCGATTTAGCCCTGGTCTTTTTTAAGGCCATGGCAAGTCGTTTGCCACCACATCGGCCCGGGGATTGTGCTAGAAATCTAAAGGGGGACGCTGTGCCGCCTTATTGTCATGTGTATCCCCTGTCGCAGGCTGAAACGGCAGCAATGGAGACCTACGTGACCGAATCCCTGCGGCAGGGGCAGATCCGCCGTTCCACCTCGCCCGCCTCCTCGAGTTTCTTTTTCGTGAAGAAGAAGGATGGGGGTTTGCATCCATGCATTGACTACAGGGCGCTGAATAAACTAACGGTCCGTTATTCATATCCCATCCCCCTTATTTCCCAGTACATCGAGTCAATGCATGGGGCGCGCTTCTTCACGAAACTGGACCTCAGGAGCGCGTATAACTTGGTGAGAATCCGAGAGGGAGACGAGACCACCACGGGGCACTACGAATACCTGGTGATGCCGTATGGGTTGATGAATGCCCCGGCAGTGTTTCAGTCCTTTGTGAACGATGTGTTTAGGGACATGCTGGGGCGCGGAGTTGTGGTTTACATCGACGACATCCTTGTGTATTCCGCTACGCGTGCTGAATATGTGTCTCTCGTTCACAGGGTGCTGAGGCGGCTGTTGGAGCATGGCCTGTACGCTAAAGCAGAGAAGTGCACGTTCTTCCAGCGAGCCGTCTCCTTCCTCGGGTTCCGAATTTCCGCCGTTGGGGTGGAAATGGAAGTTGATCGTGTGTCAGCCGTGCGTAATTGGCCCGTTCCTACCACGGTTAAGGCGGTACAGCGGTTCATTGGGTTTGCCAATTTCTACCGTAGGTTTATACGGGGCTTCAGCAAGGTAGCAGCTCCTATCACCTCCTTATTGAAGGGTGGGCCGAGCCAGATCACCTGGACGGCCGAGGCAGACGAGGCATTTCGCACCCTTAAGAGAATGTTCACCTCTGCCCCGGTTTTGGCTCACCCCGACCCGTCACTGCCGTTCATAGTGGAGGTGGATGCCTCTGAGGTAGGGATAGGTGCTGTGTTGACCCAACTATCAGGTACCCCTCCTAAGCGTCGCCCCTGCGCTTTTTACTCGCGGAAGCTCAGTGAGGCAGAGCGCAACTATGGCGTCGGTGATAGGGAGCTGTTGGCTGTGTTTAGCGCCTTGACTGTTTGGAGATATTGGCTCAAAGGAGCGAGACACCCGTTTGTAGTCTGGACCGACCACCGAAACCTGGAGTATATCCGGGCGGCGAGGAGACTGAACCCTCGTCAGGCCAGATGGGCGTTGTTTTTTGCCCGGTTTGATTTCACGCTGTCATACGTGCCGGGTAAGAAAAATGCCAAGGCAGACGCACTGTCTCAGTTGTGCGACGCGGGTGTGAGGCGGGTAGATGAGACACCGATTCTGCCCGCCTCGTGCATTGTGGCGCCGGTTCTGTGGGACGTGGACGCGGACCTTCAGCGGGCGTTGCATGGCGATCCAGGGCCTCCTGGGTGTCCTGCGGGTCGTCAGTACGTCCCGCTGGATGTCCGTGACCGTCTCATTTACTGGGCCCACACGTCCCCTTCCACGGGTCACCCAGGCATAGACCGTACTGTGCGCTGCCTTACCGACAAGTACTGGTGGCCTGGTCTGGCCAAGGATGTGAGAGTGTACGTGTCCTCCTGTTCGGTGTGCGCTCAGTGTAAGGCACCTAGACACCTTCCAGCAGGTAAGTTACATCCTTTGCCCGTTCCACAAGACCATGGTCTCACCTGTCCATTGATTTTTTGACCGATCTACCCCCCTCACTAGGCAACACCACAATCCTGGTTGTTGTGGACCGGTTTTCAAAGGCTTGCCGGTTCCTTCCTATCCCCGGTCTCCCGACGGCCCTGCAGACCGTGGAGGCTCTTTTCACCCATGTCTTCCGGCACTACAGGGTGCCGGAGGACATTGTATCTGACTGGGGCCCTCAGTTCACGTCTCGGGTCTGGAAGGCCTTTATGGGCCGATTGGGGGTCTCGGTCAGCCTCACCTCCGGGTTCCACCCCGAAGCTAATGGGCAGGTGGAGCGTGTGAACCAAGACCTGGGGAGGTTCCTGCGGTCCTATTGCCAGGACCGGCCGGGGGAGTGGTCGGAGTTCCTGCCCTGGGCAGAGTATGCCCAGAATTCGCTCCGCCACTCCTCCACTTCCTTGACCCCTTTCCAGTGCGTCCTAGGGTACCAGCCGGTCTTGGCACCCTGGCAGAGCCAGCCCGAGACCGGGGCTCCGGCGGTGGACGACTGGTTCCGGTGCGCCGAGGACACCTGGTCCGTAGCTCATCGGCACATCCGGCGCGCCGGGGCTCGCCAGAAGTCCGCTGCCGACCGCCGGCGTAGCGACGTCCCGGTCTACACAGTGGCCGACCGGGTCTGGCTCTCGACCCGGAACCTCCCTCTCCGCCTGCCCTGCCGGAAACTGGGCCCGCGGTTTGTGGGGCCGTTCAAAGTCCTGAGGAGAGTGAACGAGGTAACCTATAAGTTACAACTTCCCCCTGATTACAGGATTAATGCCTCGTTCCATGTGTCTCTCCTCAGGCCGGAGGTGGCGGGTCCCCTCCAGCGATCTGAGGTGCGGGAGGTTCCTCCGCCCCCTCTGGACATTGAGGGGGGCCCGGCGTATTCGGTCCGTTCCGTCCTCGACTCGAGGCGCCGGGGTGGGGGCCTGCACTACCTGGTGGAGTGGGAGGGGTACGGCCCGGAGGAGAGTTGCTGGGTGCCGGCGGTGGATGTTCTTGATCCGGAGCTCCTCGCCGACTTCCATCGTCGGCGCCCTGATCGTCCTGCGCGGCGTCCCCCGGGTCGGCCCCGGGGCCGGCGGGGGCGCGCTGCCGGAGCCGCGCATCCGAGGGGGGGGGGTACTGTAACAAGGACACGCGCCACCCCTCGGCGTGGTGTTCGGCGCACGTCATCGCCGGCCTTCTAGCCACGCCGCTCCTCCTCCCACGGCACTGTCCTGTCTTGTTATTGCACACACCTGGTGTCCATTCCCTCATTAGATCGCATATATAAGTTCCTGTGTTTCTGGCTGTCTTTGTGTGGTATTGTTCTATGTGCGGTGTTAACATTTGTGTAAGCTGTCTGCACGCTTGTTTTGCGCCTGTGCGCTCTGAGTTTTTTACGTGTGCCCTTTTGAGTGAAGAATATAGAGATTGAAAATACCTCCCTGCGTTGGCTCCTTATTTCACGCACCTCGACTACACCGGTTACAGTAGTTTCATTTGGAAAGTATAGTTTTAAGGGACTATATATAAAAATTGCTGGCTAGATGGTCTAATACATTTTGTATTTTGGTGTTATGGCCAAAAACATTGACACAGGACGTTAGCTAATGTTATTGTTATTGATGTTAACTCCATTTTAAATACAACATTGTAATTATTGTATAAAATATTACAATTAACTTTTTATTTTTTATTCAGTAACTGTCTTTTTGACATGAGTGGGTGGGGTCGACTATTTGACTATTGTACAAAAGCTGAGGAATTATTATTGTGAAAATATTTGTCATGCACATCCCTACTTTAAAGGTGTAGGGCAACAGTTGTTAAATATATGAATCTTATGGTATCTAGTAAGGCAACTGTCATTTTACATACTCCACACTTCCAACTTCTTCCTGTGGGTAGAGCCTGGAGGAAACAATGACCCATTGTTTTCAAGATTCCACTTGAATGAGTTGCATCATTCTTTCATATCAGACTATCTTGGGTTTGACCAAGAGTTACAGACAGTTGTGTTGTTGTATGCAATGCGTAAGTTTCTCTGAACTTTAGGGTGGATTATGAATGTGTGATTAAATTGTTCTAGTCAAGAAGTACAGAGACAATCCAATTCCAAGTTAAGAAATCATGCTCCCCACTGGTCAAGTCCTAACTTGAGATGAGCACATATAGGCTGTTCTTTTTTGAACAGGACAGATGCCAGCAAACTTTTTGTTTCAAATGTTTTATTGTGACACTTCAGAACAGAAAAAACTGTGCCACCAAAGGACACAGCGCAACTTCTAACAGACATATATGACAACAAAAAAAACAAGATCAACAAAACTAGTGTATCAAACATAGAATGATTAAAAAATGAAATGAAGAACGAAACCAGTAGTCAGGACAAACAGCCAAAAAAAACAAAGAATGTGCTTCGGGTGTTGTGCTGTTACATGAGTAGGCAAGACTTATTACTTGAGCAGCATCCTCCATATCCACCCACTTAATTTTCTTCCTGTGGCTCTTTTAAACTCTTGCTTGTGCCTGCAGTTCATTCCTATTAATGTAATGACAGAGGACAATTCTGAACTAACCTGTCAAACACCCTCCACTATTGACTGAAATGGGCACAAAGGAATATGATGTCGGTCCACTGTATCTATAAGAACGCTTCATCTGGTACTTAATAACCCTGTGTTGACACCACAAGACAGAAGACAAATTTATTCCAGTGAGGGTTGCTCGGCGGAACTCAGTTGGCAGGGTGTAATACTTGTAACACCAGGGTCGTTGATTCAATTACCACGAATGGCCAGGCTGAAACAGTCTAAAAATGTATGTACTCACAACTGTGGGTCTGCTAAATGATGTAAATCTTAAGTAATTGAAAAAAGTCATGAATGCATACAGTTTAAAAGTCAAATGAAAGGAACTTCAGAGAAAGGAACAGTAACATAATAGTAACATTATGTCTCATATTGCAAACAATTTCAAGTGTGGCATATAAACACAGATAACTGAGAGCTAAGCATGTTGAATTGAAATTGTGTGGGTGTTTTACTCATGATACACTCGTTGAATATATGCAGGAGGATAAGAAAACAACAGTAATTATTGAGTCAAACAGTGCAGGTGAGCTTTAGCCACACTATACCTGATATGAGAACATTATATATGTGCATTATCAGAAAAGGGTGACTTTTTACAATGCATTGAATACAATGAATTGCCACCAAAATCTCTGAACTCCATTCATTTTTTCACATTTTACAGTTTAATTAGTAAAATGTGAAGAAACAGGGGATAGCTGTTTGATTTGTATCCCCTGTTCAGTAGAAGAAACGGGATACAAATTAACAACAAAATAACTTTCATTCACTTTAATTTTTTAAGGTAAAAATAAAAGTTAATCAGCCATATGAAAGTGGCAGTGGGACTAGGTTCTATGGGGCCAGGAAATCAAAATATCTTCAGAAGAGTACATGCCTTTGCAGTCGGTCTTACAACATCAGGGTATTATTAACAACAGTCCTTTAGGAATGAAAAAAAAGAACCTAAGTACACCACGGCAGTTTAACAATTCAAGTTTAAAGAAAAACATTTTGGTTTGGAAGTTAGCTGCAAAGCATATACAGTTCAACCCTTATTGTGTCCAAAGTGTTGTTTCATGTTGACCAGTGGCTCTTTTAGGTCAAAGCTGAAATATTAAGGTCCATTATAGGTCACTAGTTGCTGGACAGAGGAGCCCATACTTGACAAAATGTTTGCCTGGTAGGAGAATTCTCATTATGGTATTGTGCTTTCTGTTTGGCCACTGCAACATGTTAATCCAGAAAAACGTGTATTATCTTGCCCTGGAGGACGGCTCTCTAAATTAAACAACTCAATTCACCAGTAAAAGTGTATATCAAATCGACTGTGTTTATTTAGGGACAAGCTATGTGGAGCTGCTCAGTGTTGCAACCTAGTTTCTCCAATGACAGGTTCCACCAATATTTACTTAGCCAGCAAAACATCCACCAATACAACCATGCTAGTGTTGCAGATACATCTAATTATTTTCCATGTCACAGGGGCCTCCAGAGTGGCACAGTGGGCTAAGGACCTGCCTCGAAGGGCTGATGCCTCACAGCCTGGGTTTGAGCAGGGGTCCCATAAGGGTCATACGCATTGGCCCAAGACTGTTTGGTTTAGGGGACGCGTTCTCATCATTCTCATCCAGCAACTAGAGTTTTTTTTATTTCCTGTTTAAGCAATAATAAGAAACAGTGCGACACATTTGTGGAATGCATTCCAAGATTTTTGACTCTCTTGAGCACAATGAGAGAGGCTGCAATGACACAAGGACTTTCCTACAAAATGGATGGCATGACATTTGGTGAAATATGGGAAGATCTCGCCATGTATCACGAGATCTTGGCCAGCAACCTCCTTCCCTCAGTAAAAGCATTGAAGATGGGTCGTGGCTGGGTCTTCCAGAATGACAACATCCCGAAACACACAGCCAGGGCAACTAAGGAGTGGCTCCGTAAGAAGCATCTCAAGGTCCTGGAGTGGCCTAGCCAGTCTCCAGACCTGAACCCAATACAAAATCTTTGGAGGGAGCTGAAAGTCTGTATTGCCCAGCGACAGCCCCAAAACCTGAAGGATCTGGAGAAGGTCTGTATGGAAGAGTGGGCCAAAATTCCTGCTGCAGTGTCCAAACCTGGTCAAGAACTACAGGAAACATATGATCTCTGTAATTGCAAACAAAGGTTTCTGTACCAAATATTAAGTTCTGCTTTTCTGATCAAATACTTATGTCATGCAATAAAATGCAAATTAATTACTTAAAAATCATACAATGTGATTTTCTGGATTTCTGTTTTAGATTCCGTCACTCACAGCTGAAGAGTACATGACAGACTTCTACATGCTTTGTAAGTGGGAAAACCTGCAAAATCGGCAGTGTATCAAATACTTGTACTCCCCACTGTATTTACCGCCAAACTGGAAGTGTAGCTGCTATGACTGGTTGCCAGAATGCATACCAATCTTTACTACTCGGGATACTGTGATGATTGCACATTTTCATTTTTAGTTTCTGAACCATTTTTCCTTAGGCTTTAAGTTTCATGTAAAGTCATATCTTGTCCAAATAATAACCAGAGTGTAGTCTGTAAGCCTATAACTGCAGTACAATTGCTGGACAAAAAGTTTCCAAGTTCTCCAACTGTGTTTTGATTGCCTGAAAACTGTCTCGTTACCATGGTAACATCTCAGCAGATCGCTTTTTCATATGAATAATATCTTATATGAGGCAACCGTTCGGCTCCAAGCATAATGGAACGTTCAAGAAATGTAAGAGAGTTGAGTTGTGCCCCTTTCTCCAAATGTTCAAATACAAATACACAACACACGAGTCTCATTCCGTGAGTCTGCTGCCTGCTGTGCACTGACTTGTCAGCTTATTGTGTTCCCCACACTTTCAAATAATTCTTACTTTCCTTAAATTGTTTGCCAGAAGGTAAACACGGGCAGTTACGTGATTTCTGACATAAACATGCATTTATTGTAAGGCAACGTTCATGTCCTTTCTGTACAGATAGCATGTGTATTACGTTGTTATTGTATTAATAGCAATAGATAAAAACACTGACCTATTTATATTTTATTAGGCTACTATGCAAGCAAGGAGACTAGACCAATAAGTGCAATGTCTAACATAGGGTTTTCGATAGTTAATCATTATCATGATAGAAATCTCCACTCCACCAAATGATAAGAATTGGCATCTTTATTTTTAATTTGCGGTCGTTAAAGTTGAGGCGGAGCCAAAGTAGACAATAATCTAAGACGGACTTCATTTTCACTTCTCCGACTCTAACATTCTCTCCATACATCAAGCAACCACAAACTGGTTCGGCAGGGGTGGGTGATAAAGCCACGCAGCAAGCTCTTTTCTAAGACTCGAGTCTGGACCAGGAATGCGATACAATCCTTGTTTGGAATACGTTTCGAGAGAAGGACTAAGAACTAGCAACACCCTAAAATGAAACTATGGACGGATTAGGTTCAGGAAGAATCTCAAATGTGCCGTAAAGTGAGTTGTTAGACTTTTTCACGAAACATATGGGATTATTTATGGCACAGCTAATAATAATCCACACGCTTTTTTGAAAAACGTTCGTGGATTCTGTTTTCGGAGAGATTGTGTCACAAATATGTTTTTGTTTAGCAGAAAAACGTAATAATTCCAGAATTTATCCGCTTTTGATAATAGGTTTTGTAAGTTGTTTTAGAATTTATATTTTCCGTTGCATCGTGCATTATATGTAACTTTGAAGTACAACATTTCCTTCGATTTATTTTCATGGCAGGCTAAATATAAACTCACAAATGGAAAAGGAATTGAATGTTGAGCTAGGGGGAGGAGCCACACCCTAAAACTTTTTACCCTGAGGGAAATATCCCCCATCCCAACCACCTTTCTACTTTTTTCGGGTTGGGTGATACAGGAACATGCAATCAAAAATAATTGGTGACATTGCATTTCGTATAAATAAGCAGTATTTATCATAGCTTATAAACCTGCACAAATCTACAAACCCTCTCCTCAGACTGTCTCTTAGGAATCAGTATGGCACACCGCTCTCAGTGTTCCTCTGCCGGGGATGACCCCATGGACCCCAACTACCTGCCTCCCCACTACCGCGAGGAGTACCGGCTGGCCATTGACGCACTTGTGGAGGATGACGTTGAGGGCTATTATGAATTTCTCCAGCATGCAGATATGGTTGACTTTCTTTCCAATCAGGAAATTGAGCACATTAGGCGCACAGTGCAAGTTCCATACCAATATAGTCAGCCTGACCTCCCATATGTGCAGTCTGTGGCAGATGGCTCTTCGGACACTTACTGGCCAGTCCACTCTGACTTGGATGTACCCGGTCTTGACCTTGGCTGGCCCCAACAACATCATGTCATAGGCCCCACTGAGGTCACCACACTGGTTAACCCGTCTGAGACAGATATGCCCAGTATCAAGGAGCAGGCTCGTCGACTTATCAAGAATGCTCAACAAGTATGTTTGTCAAATCTATATTGTATTAACACTGATACTGTTGGACAATATGATGTGTAACAGAAATGATCTTAAATAGCTAAACAGTACACACAGAATAACTGCAACAGCATGTGTATATGTTACTCAGCTGTTATTCTGTCTGATCGTGCTTTGTAATGTCATCTGCAGGTGATCGCTGTGGTAATGGACATATTTACTGATGTGGACATCTTCTCTGATATTCTGGATGCTGCCATGCGACATGTTGCTGTATATATCATATTAGATGAACATAATTCACACGACTTCGTTTCTATGGCATCCAACTGCCGAGTCAATCTCAAGAACATTGATGTGAGTAAAACTTGATGCAGTATATTATATTTATATGCTGGAGTTTCATCACATTGACATTAAAAATTAATTTGTGGGTTTATTGTCCCTCATAACATTTTGTTCTGAAAGTTGGTGGTTGTTAATTAATGGTGGGTAGTTACTCTGAAGTGCTATGCTGCCACCTAGGGAAATTACCTTGTTGATTAAATCGTGTCAGCTGAGATATTGTCTGTTAGACTTGTGGGCTATGGAAATGTTTTTAACTCGGAGCGAGAGTAAAACTGGTGTATTCTACCTAGTAGATCATAGCATTTACCTAGTTTTACAGATCAGTCTCTGGTCAAAGGGCTAGAATTACAGCAGGCATCATTCTGAAACTAGGCTAGGAAAATTTATAGTTCAGCCTCTCATCCGTGAGCATGAACATCCTCAGCCTCTTAATTTGTGCTAATTCAGTAAATAATAACAATTCAATTTAGTTTCATATTTATATTGAACCAATTCCATATTTATTTGAGTCTTGCTAGACCTTAAAAACATAATGATATTATCTTGCAGTGCATGCGTGTTAGGACTGTGTCAGGTGTCACCTATCGCTGTCGATCTGGGAAATCCTTCAAGGGTCAGATGATGGATCGCTTTTTGCTGACAGACTGCAGGGCAGTCCTGAGTGGAAACTACAGGTGAGGGCTAAGTAATTAAGAATGAGATGCAAAGTGTTTCTCAAGCATTATGCAGTAAATTATGATCTAAAAATCTCAAAAGTTTGTATACCCCTGGAGAATAGGTAATATATGTACCATTTGTAAAGAAAACATGAGCAGGCCAAACAAGTGTCTTTTATTTCTTATGGGATTCACATTCAACTGTAGGTCATAACAGAATGGCACAATCATAAAACAAAACATGGCAACAAGGGAAAAAATGAACTCACCCCTGTTCAAAAGTCTGCATACCCTTAGTTCTTAATACTGTATATTGCCCTGTTTAGCATCAATGACAGCTTGGAGTCTTTTGTAATAGTTGTCTATGAGGCCCCGAATTCCTGCAGGTGGTATAGCTGCCCATTCGTCTTGGTAAAATGCCTCCAGTTCATGCAGTCTTTGGTCGTCTTGCATGAACCGCACGTTTGAGATCTCCCCAGAGTGGCTCGATGTTTTTAAGGTCAGGAGACTGTGATGGCCACTCCAGAACCCTTTTCTGCTGTAACCACTAGGGGGTCAATTTGGCCTTGTGCTTAGGGTCATTGTCGTGCTGGAAAATCCAAGAGCGTCCCATGCGCAGCTTTCATGCAGAAGAATGCGTATTGTCTTCCAGTATTTTTTTGATAACATGCTGCATTCATCTGGCTATCAATTTTCACAAGATTCCCCGTGCCTTTACAGCTCACACACTCCCAAAACCTCAGTGAGCCATGTTTCACAGTGGTGATGATATTCTGTTCACTATAGGCCTTGTTGACCCCTCTAATTTTTGTTAAAGTATTGTCATATTGTGATCCTTGCAACAACCACACTGTCTTTTTCCAGAGCAGCCTGTATTTCTCCTGAGGTTACCTGCAGGTTTTTCTTTGTATCCCGAACAATTCTTCTGGCAGTTTTGGCTGAAATCTTTCTTGGTCTACCTGAACTAGGCTTGGTATCTTCTTAATAAGTGATTGAACAGTACTGACTGACATTTGCAAGGCTTTGGATATCCACATGACAGCCAATAAACCCATTGACTCTTTATACACAGACAGTAATTGCAATTTAAAAAGCCACCTTTAATTGCCATTTTTACCTGTGTGTGTCACCTTGTTTGTCTGTAACAAGGCCAAACATTCAAGGTTATGTAAACTTTTGATCAGGGCCATTTGGGTGATTTCTGCTATCATGATTTCAAAAGGAGCCAAACAGCTATGTGATATTAAATGGCTTCATATGATCACTATCCTTAATAGAGGACTTTTTGTTTTTCATGATCAATCATATTTTCAAAATCAATGGCAAAATTTCACTATTTCTTACAGGGTATGCAAACTTATAAGCACAACTGTACTTTCTCTTTCACCTACTGTATGTATTAACGATTATTGTTGCAATGTAACTGAGTAATTGCGTTTTAATTGTACAGTCCCATATGGGTGTCACACCCACAACTTTGGTTTCTTAAGCACTGTCCCAGTGAATTGGTGACAGGCTCAGTGAATAGGTTGAATAATCAGCTGCCCATCACTGCCACAAACATACTGACAAAATGTAGTTGGTGTTAATTTACTGCTTGTGGTAAACAAAATATAGTCAGACTACACAAAATCTACTTAATTTGACCTACTTATGTGTACAGTATGTTTACTTGCAGATTTAGGGAGTCATGGATCACAACGGATTTAGAAAAAACATGTTTACAAAAAAACTGTAATTCGTTACGTTACCAACTAATATATTATAAGAATAGATGTGCGAAATAATTTTAGTTTTAAAAACATAGTTATTTGAACCAAAACAACAATTGTGCGCCTCAGTTGTTGTGTGTGTGATCATCATGCGTGCTAAGGTGGGTGCGCATAACCAAATTAGTGATCGATGAAGCGCAAGTTTAATTTTCTACAATTATGTAGGCCTATCTACAATAATATTTGCTGACACATATAAAATGTGAGTAAATGTACTATCGACGCATCTTTCTCAAAACAGTGATAGGTGATAGGCCTACCTGGTGTTATATCTTTTTCAAGGTTCAAGAATTATTTGTCAAATGCACCGAACATAATTGTTTAGAAGATTAGGCAACTATTTGTTAGATAGCTGTAACATGGCACTGCCTTCAAGATAAAACATTATATGGGATTTATCACGATATATGAGGAGAAAAGATGTTGGAAAGCACTCTGCCAAAGGATGATGATTTGCATTTGATGCAGCCACCTCAAATTCATTCATGCAGGTAGGCCATGTGATTCTGCTCGCTTTGCATCTCAGAAAAGTGTGTTCATTGGTTGTCGTTGACTGCTGACGACATTGACATTAAGCTAAGAGTGCAGGTGTAAGATCACAGTTTATTTATTTGCATTTTGCTGATCCATTGCTGATGGGCCTAATAATAGCATGCAACGTTCGTGCGGGTAAAATTTGTTTGCGGGTGTTCAAGATTGCAAACGTGCATTTGCGTGCCTGGGCTTTCTGCAACGTTTTGACAATTTTGGTGGTTGTGGAGCAAAACATCAGACTACTGCAGATTTTGTGTATGCACGAAAAGCTACGGATATCTTGATTTTTATATACAATAATGTCTATACCCTTTTTGAGAAATTGCCGTTTATTTTTCAACTATGTTTGGAAGCAATTAAAAACATGAATAAAACACAAATATCAGAATAGGCTAACACATGCTTAGATTTTGGGTTTTGTTCAGATAAAAAGTCAGATTCTGGAAGATCGAGGGTTACTGGATTAATTGGAATGACTGAATATCTGACAGACCTTTAGCGTGTAATGTAGAGATATAGCCTAATCATATTGAAGTAGAAAGCAATGGTTTAGAAATCCTTTCCAAAGGCACTGTACATAACCCAAAAGGTAAAACGCAAATTCTGTTTTTAGCCAGCTATGTAAACTCTAACATTGCTTGATCACGCAAAACGTGTTCACTTGGTTGTAGGCTATTCCTATTTGTTTTCTTATGCCTCTTACTAAAAGTAATCGGATTACATTACTGAGTTTGAGTAATCAAGAAGTTACATTACTGATTACAAATGTGGACAGGTAACTTGTAACTGTAATGGATAACATTTAAAAAGTAACCTACCCAACCCTGCTCACTTGTATGCATGAGTGGTGTCTTATAGATTCATTTACAGTCGTTTACTGCAAGTGCACATTCATATTCATTCTTTCATCTGGATAATATTTACATCTGTCTTGACGTATAGAGTTTTGCTATTACAATTGTACAATGTTTAAAATAGCTTTCTACAGTCAGGAGGTGTCAACATGTGGCTAACCTGTTATTATCTGTAAAGAAGATTTACTCTGTTTTTAATTAAGATCCTAAAATCAGTCCAGTGTAGGGAATATTGCAGAGATGTGCTAACCTACAATGGATATAAAAAGTCTACACACCCCTGTTAAAATTCCAGGTTCTTGTGATGTAAAAGAATGAGACAAAGATAAATCCTGTCAGAACTTTTTCTGCCTTTAATGTGACCTATAACGTGAACAATTCAATTAAAAAACAAACTGAAATTTTTGAGGGAAAAAATGAATAAAAATCACAATAATCTGGTTGCATAAGTGTGCACACCCTTAAACTAATACTTTGTTGAAGCACCTTTTGATTTTATTACAGCACTCAGTCTTTTTGGGTAGGAGTCTATTAGCATGGCACATCTTGACGTGGCAATATTTGCCCACTCTTCTTTGCAAAAGTGCTCCAAATCTGTCAGATTGCGAGGACATCTCCTGTGCACAGCCCTCTTCAGATCACCCCACAGATGTTCAATTGGATTCTGGTCTGGGCTGTGGCTGGGCCATTCCAAAATGTTAATCTTCTTCTGGTGAATGTGGATTTGGATGTGTGCTTTGGGTCGTTGTCTTGCTGAAAGGTGAAATTCCTCTTCATCTTCAGCTTTCTAACGGATGCCTGAAAGTTTTGTGCCAAAATTGCCTGGTATTTGGAACTGTTCATAATTCCCTCCACCCTGACTAAGGCCCTGGTTCCAGCTGAAGAAAAACAGCCCTAAAGCATGATTCTGCCACCACCATCCTTCACTGTGAGTATGGCGTTCTTTGGGTAATGTGCAGTGTTGTTTTTGGCACCAAACATACCTTTGGAATTATGGCCAAAAAGTTAAACCTTGGTTTCATGAGACAATAACACATTTTCCCACGTGCTTTTGGGGGACTTGATATTTGTTTTTGCAAACTTCAGTCAGGCTTGGTTTGTTTTTCTTTGTAAGAAAAGGCTTCCGTCTTGCCATCCTACCCCATAGCCCATTCATAAGAAGCACACCACCAGTACTTGCCAGAAATCTCTGCAGTTCCTTTAATGTTGCTGCAGGCCTCTTGGAAGCCTCCCTTGCCAGTTTTCTTCTCGTCTTTTCATCAATTTTGGAGGGACGTCCAGTTCTTGGTAATGTCTCTGTTGTCCCATATTTTCTCCACTTGATGATTACTGTCTTCACTGTGTTCCATGGTATAGCCAATGCTTTGGAAAAATTTTTTACTCTTCTCCTGACTCCTGACTAGAACAGCTGAACTTTATTCGTGATTAATCAGAGACACTTTAAATGATGTTAGGTGTGTAATGACTTCTATTTAACATGAGTTTGAATGTGATTGGTTAACACAGCCACATCCCCAGTTTTCATTCTTCTCATTCTTTTACATCACAAAAACCTGGCATTTTCAACCCACTCATCACATCAACCGTTTAAATTCCTCACAGGGAGCTAAAGCACATACGTAAAAAGGTTAATGCTGCAAAATGTTCTCTACATCACATGCCAGAATGTGTTGAATTGCAGGAAAGGAACTCTTCAACTTAAATATTTTCACTTTGAGGGGGCTCTAACATGTTTTGCAGTAAGGTAGGGTGCCCGCATTCAAATCTTGTCTAGGGATAGTTATACAGTAGCCTCAATCTTTGCTTCAACATGTTTTTCAAATAAAATTTTAATCTCTTTTCGCAGCTTCATGTGGTCTTTTGAGAAGATTCACCGTTGCATGGCTCACCTTTTCCTTGGACAGCTTGTGACTACTTTTGATGAGGAGTTCCGGATACTGTTTGCACAGTCGGAACCTTTGATACCTGAAAATGTTCATGGTCCAGTGCCATACTGCAATAGTGGATTCGACAGCCAATACATCACAGATCAAACAACATTGTTTAGAGATCCCAGAAAGCTCCTACCCCTAGACAGCTCCCGTCCTGTAGAATGGGCTCAACGTTCCTTGGACAACCAAAGGGATATGGTTCAGAAGATGATGCCCCTTGGAAGGCGTGAGCCCATCTATCGGTCATCAGATCATCTTCCGCAAGATATATACAGTGACAAGTACTCCTCCCAGCAACTTAGAATACTGCCGCATTCTTTTACTGAGCAAGGTCTCCCAATGATCCTGCCTAACACAAAGGAGCTTACTGGCTCTAAAAGGCACAGTTATGCAGGAGGCCCTTTGGCCAGACACTCTGCCTCTCAGTTAATGCAGCACCAAGATGTGCACAGCTTTGAGAGGAGTTTGGCAAAGCAGAGCAGAAAAATGCAGAGGGAACAACATTACTATCAGAGACCAGGGCCAGAGCCAGGTCATGATCAATTCAGGGGCCATGGATACCATCCGATGGATCTGTATTCTGAGTCTGGCTACCCGTATGGAATAGAGATAGTGCCACCAGACAACTATGACCCTGTACTAAACTACTTGTCATCATCCAAACTGGCTGTTGAGATTGGACATGGCTCAGACAATCTATCACATTCACAAGACATTCCCTTTGCTCAGTCAAACTCCAGAAGACATAGTGTGGGACAGCCTTATGTTTGTCAGACGTCCCCGACACAACATAACGTTTGTGAACACAAACTGTTTGTTGTTGGTTCTGATGAGGACCGTAAAACTAAGGATCCCAGTGCAAAGCAAGGGATGCGAGATTGGAGGATCAGCTCATTCCTCAGTGCCTGTGATGATGCAGAAGATGGCATTCAACAGCCTTTGGTAAACGACCCCTTTGAAGAGCCCCTGAATCCCTCAGAAGCAAAACCTTTTGCTCCACTGGTATCACATTCCAGGTTTAAAGCCAAAGAGTTTACCAAGACTCCTGAGTTCAGGTTAAGCCAACCCAAACACCCAGCACCAGATATTATTGTTAGCATGGCAACAGATGCCAGAACAACACCAACCACACCTTCAGAGTCGTCATCAATCACTGAAGGTGACAAATCAGAAGAAATTGAGGTAAAAGAGGCCAAACGAGAAGAATCGTTCCGTAGAAAGTTAAATCCTGTTATTCAAAGGACTTCAAAGCTAAGATCTTCACTAATCTTTAGCTCACAACTAGAACAGAATAACTCAGAGGATCTGAACCTTCCCTCAGGCCAGCATTGTGAAGAAACCACTGAGGAAGATGACCAATCAAGATTATCCTTGACCACTCAGATTTTTGGAAAACGGAGATCCTTTAGAGAACCTTTTGCATGGAGTTTCACTAAATCAGGGAAGATTGACAATTCAACAAAAGACTCTTTGAAATCACAAGACACCATTACTGATTCAGGTGATAAGGAAATGCTACATAATCTTCTTGTCAGTACTGACTTGGTTTCCTCAAAGGAACTACCTAAACCTGCTGATGAAAAACAAACCAAAACTACACCATCTTCTCATCCATCCAGACCTGCTAAAATTGAGCAACCAAAACCAGCATTTCTAGAACAATCTTCATTGAGCAATACATCTTTTATAGATATGAATGATCCAGCCATTCGGTTAATATTTTTTAAAGAATTGGCTGCAAAACGAAAAGCTGAAAAGGCTTCAGAGTCTGAAAGCAGCACTGGAAAAGCTTCTGTAAAACCAGACATTCCATTTGACCTGGAAATTAAGGATCCAATCACAAGGGTAGAACCTACCATTCCTGGGGTCCCAATAAATTCCGCAGATAAGTCAACCAAAAATCCAGTTACATTAAAAGGGGGAGGTCTTGAACCAGCTGATACTTCCACCGAAAAGCCAGCTCCTTCAACTGAGGCCCAACTTAATCTATTTGATACTTCAATTAAACAACCAGCAGCATCAACTGAGGCTTCACTTAATCCAGCAGGTACTTTAAACAAAAAGACAGCTCAATCAAAAGAGACTGCACTTTATCAATCAGATATTGTAATCAAAAAGAAATCTACATTAACAGAAGCCTTACCATTCTCCCAGGAGAACAAAACATCCATGACAATGTGTGACTCATTACATCTTGTCAAAGAACAGGAAGATTTTGGTATCAAACATACATTAACTTCTGATGATCTACCAACTGTCTTTACTGATACTGAAAAGATTGAGCTGAAGAACACTCAAAATGAAATTGGGTCTACAGTTACATCTGGAGATACAAGTGTAATTCTTAATCGCACATCAAAACAGCATACCTTGAATGTTGCCCCAAAGGATTTCAGTTTATATAAACTCTCCCGGAAGGAACCAAAGTCATCTGATCTCACTTCATCAAAATGTGCAGCAAAGGATACATATATCTGGCCTCCTAAGCCAACTCCAAACGAATTGAGTGTTTCTTCCAATCCACCACCAAAAGAACTAAACCCTCTTCCTAACACCACCTCAATTGAAGTAAGTGCTGCTCCAGGCCCTACAGAATCAAGTGCATCTCCTGACTCTACCCCCAAGGATTCAAGTGCATCTCCTGACTCTTCCCCCAAGGAATCAAGTACATCTCCAGACTCTATCCCCAAGGAATCAAGTACATCTCCAGACTCTATCCCCAAGGAATCAAGTACATCTCCAGACTCTATCCCCAAGGAATCAAGTACATCTCCAGACTCTATCCCCAAGGAATCAAGTACATCTCCAGACTCTATCCCCAAGGAATCAAGTACATCTCCAGACTCTATCCCCAAGGAATCAAGTATATCTCCAGACTCTATCCCCAAGGAATCAAGTACATCTCCAGACTCTATCCCCAAGGAATCAAGTACATCTCCAGACTCTATCCCCAAGGAATCAAGTACATCTCCAGACTCTATCCCCAAGGAATCAAGTACATCTCCAGACTCTATCCCCAAGGAATCAAGTACATCTCCAGACTCTATGCCCAAGGAATCAAGTACATCTCCAGACTCTGTCCCCAAGGATTCAAGTGCATCTCCAGACTCTGTCCCCAAGGATTCAAGTGCATCTCCAGACTCTATCCCCAAGAATTCAAGTGCATCTCCAGACTCTATCCCCAAGGATTCAAGTGCATCTCCAGACTCTATCCCCAAGGATTCAAGTGCATCTCCAGACTCTATTCCCAAGGAGTCAAGTGCATTTCCAGATTCTGTCCCCAAGGATTCAAGTGCATCTCCAGGCCCTATCGCAACAGAATCAATTGCATCTCCAGGCCCTATCGCAACAGAATCAAGTGCATCTCCAGGCCCTATCGCAACAGACTCAAGTGCATCTCCAGGCCCTATCGCAACAGAATCAAGTGTATCTCCAGACTCTATCCCCAATTATTCAAGTGCATCTCCAGACTCTATCCCCAAGGATTCAAGTGTATCTCCAGAATCTATCCCCAAGGATTCAAGTGCATCTCCAGACTCTATCCCCAAGGATTCAAGTGCATCTCCAGAATATATCCCCAAGGATTCAGGTGCATCTCCAGACTCTATCCCCAAGGATTCAAGTGCATCTCCAGGCCCTATCGCAACAGAATCAATTGCATCTCCAGGCCCTATCGCAACACAATCAAGTGCATCTCCAGGCCCTACCGCAACAGAATCAAGTGCATCTCCAGCCGCTATACCAATAAAATCAAGTGTATCTCCAGATGCTATCCAAACAGCATCAAGTGCATCTCCAGGCCCTACCGCAACAGAATCAAGTGCATCTCCAGCCGCTATACCAATAAAATCAAGTGTATCTCCAGATGCTATCCAAACAGCATCAAGTGAATCTCCACTAAATAACCAGTCAGAATCCAGTGCATCTCCAGACTCAACTGAATCCAAAGGCAATAGCCAAACCGAATCAAGTGTATCCCCAGGCAGTAGCCAATCAGAATCACATTCATCTCTAGGTACAATCGCAACAGAATTAAGTGCATCTCCAGGTTCTAGCCAAACTGAATCAAGTACATCTCCAGTCAGTTTCCCAACAGAATCAAGTGTACCTCCATGCCCTATCTCAACAAAATCAACTGCATCTCTAGGCCCTAGCCAACCAGAATCATGTGTACATCCAGGCTTTCTACCAACAGAATCAAGTACACCAACAGACAATAGCCAAACAGAGTCAAGTGTAACTTCAGGCCCTAACCAATCAGAATCAAGTGCATCTCCAGTTCCTCTGTTAACAGAATTAAGCGCATTGTCAATCCATGGACAAACAGATTCAAGTGAATCTCTAGGCACCATTCCAACAGAATCAAGTGCATTTCCTTGTTCTAATCCAACACAATCAATCGCATTTCCATGGCCTAGCCAAACAGAATCAATTTTTTCTCCAGGCTCTATCCCAACAGAATCAAATGCATATCCAGGCTCTATCCCAACCTCTCCTCATTATACACAAACTGATAATACCTCACTGTTTAACCCTGTGATTGTGGAATCCAACCCATCAAGCATCTCAGACCCAGCTGAATCTAATGCTTCTCATGATACTGTCCCAGGTCCATCTGTGTTTTATGATCTAAAAGAGGGAAAACCAAGTGACCATAGGAAAAATCTAAACAATGAAAGTTGTCCTGCCTCAAAGGGTGATAAGAAAGCAGGTGATCCTGAAACAATGAGCAAAACTGCTCCTGGACAGTCTTGCTCCCCTGGACCACAGAGTCCAGATGAGACCAAAGAGAATAACACCACTATAAAACCAGAAAGCAAAACGCCACCAGCAAAGCAAGCTAAAGTAAGCCAGGCACACTACCATTCATCTACTGCCAATGTTCTCTCTAGCAGCAACCTAAGAGATGACACAAAGCTCCTTTTAGAACAGATCTCGGCTAACAGCCAGAGCAGGACAGAACTCATTAAAGAATCTGCTGTCACTGATGATGCCAAGCAGGATCAGGTTGACCGGGGTGTTAGTAATGAGGGGGAAGCATCAGCTCGACGGCGAAGTAGAGTCATCGGAACGTCTAGAACGGCTGAAGATCGGGAGAAGCTTCTTCAGAGAATTGAGAACATGCGTAAGGAGGGGAAAGTCTACAGCCGCTTTGAGGTAAAGTACTGTACTGTGTGTAAAGAAAACAGTGTGAGAAAGTACATGCATGTCCTATTCTTGCTCTCTATCTAGTAACATAGACAAAAAAACAAGAAAGAAAAACTATGCAAGCCTAGTTTAGCCGGGCTACGAGTAGAAGTGATTGTGGTGAATTAGGGAGGGGGTTTGAAGAGCAGCAATTTATAGGCTAATACCAGCTTTGTTGTGAATGGTGGCCATTACTCTGTTGGTGTGCTAATCTGAAACATAGTATATGGAACGCTATTTGCAAATCATAAATATACATTTAATGCGTTAAATTAGAAACCCATTACTGTAGATGACTAGGTAATAGCTATGCAGTACCCTGTCTATAATGAAAGCAATGACCTTTAACTAGTTATTTTCATAATGACTTGGTTTCCGGTAACTATATTCACTTGGTCTATTAAAAAACAGTTGAACTTAAAATAGACAGAAGAGAAACTTAAACAAAAAGACTATGTATAGGCCTACTACCTATTTGTCAATCAACATAATTTTTGCTGTTGTTAGTTTTTCGCTTAGTTAACTTATTTATTCACAAAGTTCTATCAAGTGCATTAGTAAGACGAGAGAAATGTTTATTTGCCTTCACTCTTAACTGCTCTTCCTGGGTGAGAGAGCAGCATATTTCAAGAAAAAGAGTCCAACACTTCAACAGATTTATGCTATTAGACATGTCGGTTGCAGTTCCTCCATCGCAAAATAATCATTAACTGTTTTACTTTTGGCTTTATGTATAGTTGTGCTCATAACTTTGCATACCCTGGGAGGAATTGTGAAATTTTGGAATCGATTTAGAAAATATGACTGATCATGCAAAAAAAAAAGTTTGTGACTGTTAGGATAGTGATCATATGAAGCCATTTATTATCACATAGTTTTTGGGCTGCTTTTTAAATCATAATGATAACAGAAATCACCCAAATGGCCCTGAGCAAAAGTCTACATACCCTTGAATGTTTGGCCTCGTTATAGACACACAAAGTGACACATAGAGCTGAAATTGGCAATTAAAGGGGAATTTCACACACCTGTGGCTTTTTAAATTGCAAGTAGTGTCTGTGTATGAAGAGTCAATTAGTTTGTTAGCTCTCACATGGATGCCACTGAGCAGGCTAGATACTGAGCCATGGGGAGCAGAAAATAACTAAAGACATGCGCAACAAGGTAATGGAACTTTATAAAGATGGAAAGGATATTAAAAGATATCCAAACACATGCAAATGCCAGTCAATACTGTTCAATCACTTATTAAGACGTGGAAAATACAGGGATCTTTTGATATCAAGCTAAGGTCAGGTAGACTGAGAAAGATTTCAGCCAAAACTGCCAGAAGAATTGTTTTCTAGATACAAAGAAAAACCCACTGGTAACCTCAGGAGAAATACAGGCTGCTCTGGAAAAAGATGGTGTGGTTGTTTCAAGGAGCACAATACACCGATAATTGAACAAAAATGAGCTGCATGGTCAAGTTGCCAGAAAGAAGCCTTTACTGCGCCAATTCCACAAAAAAGCCTGCTTACAATATATGCCTGACATGCTTCACAGCCTCTGGCACACTGTAATTTGGAGTGACGAGACCAAAATAGAGCTTTATGGTCAGAACCATAAGCTCTATGTTTGGAAGGGGGTCAACAAGGCCTATAGTGAACAGAATACCATCCCCATTGTGAAGCATGGTGTTGGCTCACTGATGTTTTTGGGGTGTGTGAGCTCTAAAGGCACAGGGAATCTTGTGAAAATGTATGGCAAGATGAATGCAGCATGTTATCAGAAAATACTGGCAGACAGTTTGCATTCTTCTGCATGAAAGCTGCGCATGGGATGCTCTGGGACTTTCCAGCGTGACACTGACCCTAACCACAAGGCCAAGTTGACCGTCCAGTGGTTACATCAGAATAAGTTGAAAGTTCTGGAGTGACCATCAGTTTCCTGATCTTAATATCATCGTGCCACTCTGGGCAGATTTCAAATGTGCGGTTCATGCAAGATAACCAAAGACATTGCATGGTCTGGATGCTTTTTGCCTTGACGAATGGGCAACTATACCACCTGCAAGAATTCGGGGCCTCATAGACAACTATTACAAAAGACTGCACAATGTCAATGATGCTAAAAGGGGCAATACACAGTATTAAGAACTAAGGGTATGTAGAATTTTGAACAGGGGTCAGTTCTTCTTTTTCTTTGTTGCCATTTTTTGTTATATGATTGTGCCATTCTTTTATGACCTAAAGTTGAATGTGAATCCCATAAGAAATAAAAGACGTGTTTTGCCTGCTCACTCAGGTTTTCTTTACAAATGGTACATATACAGCTCTGGAAAAAATTAAGAGACCACTGCACCTTTTTCTTTCCTGTCCATAAAAGTCGAAAAGGAAGGTTTTGAGTGAGGAACAGAAGTGTTAAAATTAAAAGACCACTGCAAATTCAACACTTCTGTTCCTGACTCAAAACTTTCCTTTTCAAGTTTTTTGGAAAGGAAATAATAAGGTGCATTGGTCTCTTAATTGTTTCCGGAGCTGTATTACCAATTCTCCAAGGGTATGCAAACTTCTGAGCACAACTGTAGCTACTGAACCTCATAGCCAGTGAAGTTTTAGTTTATCCTCAACTAACTTTTTTTGAGTAACAACCCCAACACCTACATGTTTTGTAATGTTTTTATGCTATATTTTGACAGATGCCGCCTTAACCAGGGAACAGAAGGATGAGTGTGAAGAAAGACCATTGCACATTTTCCTCTAGAATTTGTCCTTTAACAAGGCTTATGTTAGTAATTTCCCAAAACTCTAAAATTACAATTTGGAGACAGCATGCTAATCAAGAGATATTATTCTCAGGTTTGTTAGATGGACTATTTATTTTCTACATTTAAAGGATTATATTTTTTGTGAACATCAATTGAAACTCAGTTTCCCAAATTGGACTGTTGTATAAGCAACCAAAGACTATATAGTGTGGACAACGAACAAATAGACAGTGGATCAACAAGGTTGGACTGAAACATCCAAACTCATCTGCTTAATGCGCAGCAAAATATGCTATATATTTGAAAAGGTTTATGTTCATTGACACCCTGGACACAGGTATTGCTGATTTTACGTATAGGTCAAGTGCTATGTTAATTTTGTCAGAACCTGGGTGATTTGTGATCTGTCTGAGAATGTATTTAACATACCAACAGCCATTTTCAAAGCCTGACACAATCACCACAAATCACCAAAGAGATTTTAATAATCAAGAACAGTGGACATATAGCTTTAAAATAGTTAATGGACCACCTTACGTCTTTAAGAGAATGCCTTTTACAGTTAGTACTTATGAGAAGTGCTAGATGAATCAAATAAATGCATGAATAAAAACATCCATACACGGTAAATGAATTACTGTATTCTGAACTTTTAAATGAATAACATATATAGAACATACAGTATCTCACAAAAGTGAGTACACCCCTCACATTTTTGTAAATATTTGAGTATATATTTTCATGTGACAACACTGAAGAAATGACACTTTGTTACAGTGTAAAGTAGTGAGTGTACAGCTTGTATAACAGTTTAATGGCTGTGTGTTGAGTTATTTTGAGGGGACAGCAAATTTAATGTCTAAACCGCAGGCAACAAAAGTGAATACACCCCTAAGTGAAAATGTACAAATTGGTCCCATTTAGCCATTTTCCCTCCCTGGTGTCATGTGACTCGTTAGTGTTACAAGGTCTCAGGTGTGAATGGGGAGCAGGTGTGTTAAATTTGGTGTTATCGCTCTCACACTCCTTCATACTGGTTACTAGAAGTTCAACATGGCACCTCATGGCAAAGAACTCTCTGAGGATCTGAAAAAAAAAAAGAGTTGCTCTACATAGAGGGCCTAGGCTATAAGAAGATTGCCAAGACCCTGAAACTGAGCTGCAGCATGGTGGCCAAGACTATACAGTGGTTTAACAGGACAGTTTCCACTCAGAACAGGCCTCGCCATGGTCGACCAAAGAAGTTGAGTGCTCACGCTCCGCGTCATATCCAGAGGTTGAGTTTGGGAAATAAATCTATGAGTGCTGCCAGCATTGCTGCAGAGGTTGAAGAGGTAGGTGATCAAATACTAATGTCATGCAATAAAATGCAAATTAGTTATTTAAAAATCATGCAATGTGATTTTCTGGATTTTTGTTTTAGATTCAGTCTCTCACAGTTCAAGTGTACCTATGATAAAAATTACAGACCTCTACATGCTTTGTAAGTAGGAAAACCTACAAAATCGGCAGTGTATCAAATACTTGTCCTCCCCACTGTATATGAAATGAATCAATGTATGATTTTATTAAGTGTATACATGCTTATGTTACCCAATCAGAGCCCCTGTCTATGTATCAGTAGAGAAGCATTCATTAAGGTTAATCCTTGACATATTTGCTTGTATTGCTTTCTATCATTCTAAAGTCTGACAGCCTGCTCAATCCATTTCCAACAATAAGTGCACTGACATGTATTTAGATTTTTAAATTACATGAAATTCCTTACAACTTCTACTAGTTTTAAGGTTCTGAATGTGCAATATGGTTTACTGTTTATTTTTTTATCAGGTTTTGCACAAATCATTTTTATTCATTTGTTGAACTGCATTGTATGTCATTGCTTTGCATTTCAACCTATGTGCTCTACCAGGTAGTTTCTATAATGGCTTTTATAGTGTTCTTCTTACTGTATATGTTGATACATTCAACAGTTGTATAGATATGTAGTTACTTTGTCTATTGTTTAAATCATAAATGTACTAACCCAAAATAGTGTCAACGTTAACATTAAACTATTATATTATGTTCTCGGTTAGATTCCATCAGGGAAATACACTTTCTTTGTTTTTGAGTTTAACAAATATAATTATGTGTCTTTGTTCAGTGACCTTGTCACTAAGCTATCTACATTACCTAGAACATGAGCAGTTGCATTTTGTATAATTCATGCATGTTGTACATTCCGTTTACTAGAGGCTCAACTACTAAATTGTCTATGGTGAAAGTCAGCACTCATTTCGAGTGTTTGTTAGACTAAAAGGTGACTGCCTTTTATTACAGCATGTGCACGTGCTTGAATCCGCCCAACGGGTCCAAATAATCAAACAAATAACAACCCAGAAGTACACAAAAGAACAGAAAAATACCCATAACAGCTACCCAATGTCATGGTATGGTGAGCAGTAGCGCCACCGTTCCATACACTTTCAGTTCCAATCATCACACGAACGCATCCCAAACTTATTCTGTGTCACGTCTTCAATCATCATGCACACCAGGTCCCTATTTACTCATTTGTATGTGTTTAAATGATTCCCCTCTGCGGATCATTGTTGTCGTCAGTGGATGTCTTCGTATGTGTGGCTGTTAAACGTAAGTTTCTTTAGAGATTCGTGTACTGTCGTTTTGCTGCTTTAGTCAGCCCTTTTCTTTCATTGTGTTTTTGTGCTCGGTTTGTTTAAATTAAAAGAACTACATCGACTACCTCTGCCTGCACCTGGTTCCTTGCTCCTGCAAAACTGCATTCATTACACCCAAAACTGCCAAAAAGAACAAGAATCTACCCAAAAGCTCAAAAAAATACCCAAAAGAACACAAAACCACCCAAAAGGTAAATTCACAAAAGTTGTGATTTTTAATTTTTTATTTATGATTAAGGCCCTACGTCAGTCAGCACAGCAACTCCCAACAGAATTGGGACGAAGACCTACTTTTCATTAAGTAAAATCTGTATTGTGTGTGCAAGATACAACAGATTTGCCTTTTGCCGTTAGTTTACTTACAAGCCGTGCAATGAAGCAATGATACAAAATATGTATTTTATATCATAATTGTGTTAAACTAAAATGTAGGGTACCAAGTATAAGGACAAGCGAGTTCTATGTATGGGGAAAAACTAAAATAAGTGGTAAATTCCCTATCTTGCCATTAGCTTTGTAAATGCAAGCCTATGGTTTATTGCTGCTTGCAGAATAGACCACAGGTGCACCAGTGTAAGGTAAATAATTGAATCCCTGTTTATTGAAAATAGTAGAAAAACAACATTTATCAAAAGTATACACGCTGAAAACGAGAAACCTTCCTCATGATCATTGATGCCCCACGAGGTGAGATCTTGCAAGGAACCCCAGACCGAGGGAGACTGACCGTCATCTTGAACTTCTTCCATTTTCTAATAATTGTTCCAACAGTTGTTGCCTTCTGACCAAGCTGCTTGCCTACTGTCCTGTAGCCCATCCCAGCTTTGTGCAGGTCTACAATTGTATTCCTGATGTCCTTACACAGCTCTCTGGTCTTGGCCATTGTGGAGAGGTTTGATTGAGTGTGTGGACAGGTGTCTTTTATACAGGTAACGAGTTCAAACCGGTGCAGAATTCTTACTGGTTGGTAGGTGATCAAATACTTATGTCATGCAATAAAATGCAAATTAGTTACAATGTGATTTTCTGGATTTTTGTTTTAGATTCAGTCTCTCTCAGTTGAAGTATTCCTTCTCCTATACTTGGGCGAACGGGGGATACATAGGCTTGTCAAATGATCAGATCATGACATTTTGGTCATTAAATGAACAAAATCAATATAAACTAAACTCACACATAGACCTACATAGTAGAGGGCTGCATTGCGATTGTGTCCCGCCGGGTCCCGCGGGACCCAACGCAAATCTCGCGGGAGCGGGCGGTTTGAACTTTGCTGTGGGCGGGAATGGGCGGTAAAAAAAAAACACTGCGGGATCGGAAGTTGTGATCGGTTGCATAGTGACATGATGGAGATGTCAATAAATTATGTGGAAAAGAACCTCAAACAAGGTATTTACAGCACAAAATCTAAACAGGGCAAGTCTGACGTTTGGAGAAGTTTCTCAATTGTTTGTAATAAAGATGGAAAGGAACTGAACTTCGTTCATTGTGACAAATGTGCAAAAATACTAATCTACAATGGGCACAAATCCGGCACGTCTGGGTTGAAGCGACACACCTGCTCTGTTCTACCCCGTCAAAGTAAGCTGGTTTTCAAGGATAAACAACATCTCCCTACACACATTAAACAAGAAACTACAGAGAAATGTGTGGAATTGTGCTGTCTAGACATAAGGCCGTATGACTTCGTCGCCGGGAAAGGCTTTGTTGATATATAGCAAAACTTAGTTGACGTCGCCGCTAAATATGGCAAATTTGATGTAAAAGATATTTTACCTCATCCAACCACTGTATCCAGACATGTCGAGGGGCGAGCCCAAGTACTGCAGGCGTCAGTGGCAGCGGAGATAAAGCCTATCATTGAAACATATGGATGTGCCATCACAACAAATATATGGACGGAGAATTACCATAAAACTTCATTCATATCCGGCACCATCCATTATACATTCGACCTCATTTCCAGGGTGTTATTCGCGGCTCCCTTTGAGAGTGGTGTATCAAAAACAGGTGAGAATATAAGGAGCCAGCTGTTCCAGAAACTCCGTGAATTTGGAATAGATGCGTCACTTCTATCTGGCCGTGTTGTGTTTGTCACTGACCTTGGAGCCAACATAGTCGCTGCCCTGCGTGGATACACCAGGCTGAACTGCAACGCGCACATCCTGAACGTCACCTTATCAAGTGCATTTTCACCAGGACCATTGCTATTATTGAATCTCTTTAATAATAGCAATACAAATCCTGCCGGACGGGAAAAGACACAAACTCAATGCATCTCTATTATTGTGCGGGAATAAATTCTCAGAGTTTTGCGGGTGCGGGCGGGATTGTACATACATATTGCGGAAGCGGGCGGGAGTGTAACACATACGTTGCGGGTGCGGGCGGTAATGGTCAGAAATTCGGCGGGAGCGGGATGAAAAAAACTGTACCGCGCAGGGCTCTACTACATAGTATAACGACATTTCCTGAAGTAATTCTATCAGTTCGTTTTTCTCTTTAAAGAAGCTAGCTCACAGCAATGCTAGAGCTAACAACCAAGATGTGATTCATCACTTGCTAGCCACGCATAGACGCGAAGTTAATACGACACGTATAATGGAACGTCTGGATAACGACCATAGACGCCGACCACAGACGCGATGTTCAGACGTTCCATTATACACGACCATAGACGCGATGTTCAGACGACACGTTATTCAGACGTTCCATTATACACGACCATAGACGCGATGTTCAGACGACACGTTATTCAGACGTTCCATTATACACGACCATAGACGCGGAGACAGCCTCCCTAGGCCTATTACATGCACGAATCACCTAAGCAGATGCATCGCGTTTGGGGTGTTGCATGCGTTGGATATTTGTAAATATTTAATATAACTTGTAAAATGTATGGCCTACATATTTATAACTAATGTCTAAAACGAACAAATAGCTGCCAAACTGCTCTACACACACAAACTGCCTATACAGCTTGTAGGTAGAACTGAGTTTGTATGTAGCTAGCAAGTCATCCTCATGTGGCAGGCATATGCTGAGAAACATGCAGTTGCTTACAAAACATTCAGAACGTTTGTATAGCCAACAAATTAAAGTTACTGAGCTGGTAGCCGAATATCGGATTAAATCTTCCTCCATGCATTATTTGTAGCATTTATGTCTATAAATATCGTCTGACAAATCGAATTGGGCAGGATAATGGCGACTGCACATATCAGCCTCCATTTATAGACGCGTCCTAAATCAAAAAAATAATGCGTAGCCATATGGAAAGGGCTTGGTCTGATCAAGGCGTTAGGATGATCATTTGTATTTGATGCTGCTACCTCAACTCCATACAGGTAGGCCATGTGATTCTGCTTGCTTTGCATCTCAAAAATTGCATTCATTGGTTTTCATTGGCTACTGACAACATCAAATGTAAGCTAAGAGTGCAGGTGTGTAATCAGGTTGTTTCTTTGATTTGAAAGTCCATTCCTGGTGGCCCTAGTAATCGCAGGTTACGTTCGCGCTGGTAAAATGTATGTGTGCGGGTGTTAATTGTTCATGATTGCTAACGTGCATTCGCTTGCCTGGGGTTTCTGCAAGGTTCATCAGACTGCTGCAGATTTTGTGTATGCGCGGATAGCTATGGATATTTTTATTTACAATAATGTCAATACCCTTTTCAAGAAATTGCCATTTATTTTTCAACAATGTTTTGAAGCAATTAAAACATGAATAAAACACAAAATAAAAAAATAATTTTTTTTGGTTATGTTCAGATAAAAAGTCTGATTCTGGAAGATCAAGGGTACGTTATTGGATTAATTGGAATGACTGAATATCTGACAGATATTTAGCGTGTATTGTAGAGATGTAGCGCAATCATATTGAAGTAGAAAGCAATGGTTTAGAAACCCCTTTCCAACATAACCCATAAGGTAAAATGCAATTTTTTTTGGCCAGCTATGTAAACTGTGTAATTAATTGATCCCCCCCAAAGGTGTTAAAGTGGCTATAGGCTATTCCTATTATATACACTGTTAAAATAGCCCAATTGTGCAGGAAGCCACCCCATCTGGCAACACATGGACATGACCTTGCATTATACAAGATGGGCTGTGACGCCTTTAACCACTAGGAGGCTCTATAAACACTGATATACTACTCACATGCAATGAAGACTACATTTTAACCCCTTAAATATTACTGTGCCCCTGTGCACAAAACTGTGTCCATTTTAACAAGGTTGGTGTAGAGGAACTAGAGCGGCCTGCACAGAGCCCTGATTTCAACCCCATTGAACAAAACACCTTTGGGATGAATTGGAACAGCGTTTGCGAGACAGGCCTTCTCATCCAGCATCAGTGCCTGACCTCACAAATGCTCTTTTAACTGAATGGGCACAAATTCTCAGAGACATTCCAAAATCTTGTGGAAAGCCTGACAGTCTCTTCCCAGATGAGTGGCATCTGTTATAGTTGCAAAGGGGAGGGGGGGGGGGGGGATAACCCATATGAGCTTGTTGTAATTCATTATTTTTCAAGAAGAACATCATAAAAAAAACATCTTTAAAAAACAACATTCTCTAAAACAAAATCACTCCACAGTATAATAAACATGAAAAAATAACAACACTTACCTCATGGCCAGTGTCTTGGTCCACATATGCTCCCACTTAGGATTTTGACGCAAATGTTTGGAATGTCAGCATAAAATCACATGACCTGATTACTTGACCCATCCCCCCTACAGTGTTTCTTATGAAGTGTACCCACATAATGCCCCTCCCCCCACAGCCTGTCAGATGACTGTATCCCCCAAGATACAGAAACCGTTTAAGGGTTAAAGTGAAACAAATTGATTAGGTGCAGCATTCAGCAAACACTTTATATTTGTATCCGTAGAAATTAGAGGTGTTGTGCATCATTTGTAATTGTATTGTAGGCTATTACATGAGGTATACTAATATGGTTTCTCACATTTTAAATATTACTAACAAATACCAGATGCACGGTTAACTAAATATATTTTATGGTATTTTTTGCAAGAACTCATCGTCCAATCACATTCCAGATTGGACTGATTATGAAAGTAGAAAACCCAGAACGTCATGGACAACAGTGGGCCCCTTGTCTAGGAATGTGCTTTTGTAATCCTTTTACTCCCAAATGTCTTAATAAGCCGATGCCGAACCATAAGCTTGTAATAAAGAGCTTTTCTCTGAACAAAATTTTCTCCTTGCATATTACACAAAATTAGATATTTTGCTAATTACAAGTTGTTTTTTCTATTCCTGTTTTCTAGTATTTATATTATAGAATTAATAGAAATCAATCTAGTGTCAGTGTATCAAAGATAATTATGATTGGCAAAGTAAGAATTGTTTATCATATGACAGCTTTCAGCTGGTATGCTTTTGTCATTAAGTCTATGGCTGCAAAGGAGGGAGAGAAACTACCACCTGGAATCTTTGAATACGGTGGACCTTGGAAGTACCTTACATTCCTAAACCTGGTAAGGTTATTTGGCATGTATTTGGTTAGGTCTAATGGATTAAATGGTATTTTAAGTTCAAGATACAACCAAAATGGCAAAATGTTCTTGTGAATGGGGGTATCTAGATGATATTGGTTAGTGATTGGGTTAGGATTCTGATTCACTGTACATGGACATCAGTGATAGCAATGGAAATTACAATTAACTGTATGCAATATTGAAGTTACTGCAGATGGTTTTCTTTGGGATGGCTGTGGTGAATGATCTTCAAACTGAGAAAACCCCAGCCACAGGTCTTAACAAGTGGAAAGACTTTGTTTTCTCTGTTCTCGCCTTCCCTGTAGGCATGGTAAGAAGTAGCCACGTTTTCTTCTTAAAGTATGTCTTAATGAATTTAAGGTTGTATTTAATTTAAATCTGTCTCTGAAATCTCTCAGTTTGTGGTGCTGCTTTTCTGGATTATCTTTGCCTACGATAGGCAACTTGTCTACCCAGAATCTCTAGATTCCTTCTTTCCTCTCTGGATGAACCATGCAATGGTCAGTACATTTATAGTATAGCTAATTAATTGTGAATGCAAAATTTTGTTAAAAACGATTCAAATGTTATTACTACAAGCAGCATCTACATTGTTCTTTGTAGCACACTATTGTCATGCCTATCTTACTTGGGGAGATCCTGCTGGAACCTCATGTGTACCCAAAGACCAGAATCGGCTTGGCTGCCTTGGGAATCATAGGCTTGGCTTACCTCGGATGGTATGTCAAGTCATTTATTAATCAGAAACAAATTAACATATTGATGATCATTTCTTTATAGCTTTAATATACATTTTTTTAAAAACTTGATAATTGAGTTATCAACTACACATTTTGTCAAAAAGGGTGATGCATTGCATCCATTCTCTCTCTCGTTTCACAGGGTGATGTTCATCTATTTGGCAGTAGGTCTTTGGGTATATCCTCTGCTCGGGCTGCTCAGTACTTCTGGCATGTTGGGTTTATTCTTCTTCAACATGACAGTGGTGACAATGACGTATCTGTTGGGACGGGCTTTGAACAACTGCGTTTGGGGTGAGTGATTTAAGCAGGCTAGAGCCATTAAGTCAGGAGCAGAAATTACACACTAACGTTTTGGTAACATGTCTTCTTAATTTCTTTCCTTCTTGCTTATTTTAGGAAAAGCCAAGACAGTGAATAAAAGGAAATAAAACTTTGTTTTCCTGGTTGAAGCCACTGTGGACTGAAACTTTGTTTTCAATTAGATGTTCCTAACATACCTCAAGAAACACTGTATATGTGATATTACACTGAACAAAATTATAAACGCAACACTTGTTTTTGCCCCCATTTATCATGAGTGGAACTCAAAGGTCTAAGACTTTCTCTATGTACACAAAAGGCCTATCTCTCTAAAAAATATTGTTCACAAATCTGTGTTAGTGAGCACTTCTACTTTGCTAAGATAATCCATCCACCTCTCAGGTGTGGCATATCAAGATGCTGATTAGACAGCATGATTATTGCACTGTGGAATGTCCACCAGAGCTGTTGCCTGTTAATTTAATGTTCATTTCTCTACCATAAGCCGTTTCCAAAGGTGTTTCAGAGAACATGTGGAAATCCTGAACAGTATGTTATAGTCCCAAATATCATGGTTGGGTCAAGACTACTTTAACCAAAACAGAAGATTGGATGTTTGATTTGAAGATTAAACATGTGATTAAAATACAAGAAAGTCTGATATAAATATGCTGGAAGTAATCTTTTCCTAGATATTTCATCAATTAGTAATAAAAAATTTATACATAGGGCAGCGCATCACTGAAAATCATGACCTCGTCCACAGGCTATTTTGCACAGCAGAAATGTCTGGGAAGGAGATTGCTACAGTGATACCTGTGGGACCGGCCCATGAGTGCATAAGATATTAATGTTTTTATACCAATTTCTGGATAGCTTGAACTTAGAAATGCACCAGGAATTAGTATTTTTTCATGGCACCAAATGTGGATGTTTTCAGGAATAACGATTGCATTTCCTGGTGCATTTCTGATGTGAGGATACTTCAGGAAGTGCTTCCACGCAGGTCCCTGTAGTCCTTGAGGTGTTGAAGATAATTAGGGTCCGCGTCTACCAACCCAACAGATAGGACTTTGGCCAATAAGTGATAATCATGTTCATTTAACTGCAAAATAAACATTAATTATACTCAATAATATAATGTACCTGTTTTCTATAGGTTTGTTATCAGAATATACATTTCCTGGTTCAAATTCTCACCTTTTTCTTGTTGGCATCCTTGTTTTCAGGATTTTGAAGATTTCCTCCTTTGCTATGTCTCTCTTTATTTCTGTTAATCAAATCTTGTTTCTGTGAAAAAAAGGTTACATGTTAAAATTAAGACTGGTGAATTGTGATTAGGACAACAGAACAAATTTTCAAGGTCTATAAATAACAACATGAAGGGCTATTATAGAGTTAAAAAATTCAATCCCAGTCCACTCAGAAAAGGCCCAGGCCCAGTCCAATGTCACAAAAACTAAATGAGTTCAGCCTCAAAGAAAGCCTGATTTATTCCAGAAATTCCCCCAAGCTCTGATATTGCCTTCCTATTGGCACCTATCCTGTCGTTTAAAGGTATAATATCTAATTTATATAGTACACTTTCGTCCCAAAATGCCCTGTCCCTTGCCACTATTATACATAGGTGGGAGCAGGATATAGGTGAGGTCATGCATGATGAAACTTGGAATGCAATACCAAAAAGAGTCCACACCTCCTCTATCTGTGCAAGACACAGGCTACTGCGGTGTAAAATATTGCATCAGGCTCACTGGACCAAAGAGAAGTTATCAGAGAGATTTCCAGACATCGATCCAGCGTGCAATCGTTGTACAACGACCCCATCCTCATATTTTCACACATTTTGGAGCTGCTCCAAGCTGTTGACTTACTGGACTTTGATGTTTAAAACACTTTCGGAGGTCCTAGAGGTGTCTATAGCCCCCTGTCCCGTCATAGCCCTATTTGGAGTACCTTCTGTTGTCTACAGTTTGAGCAACTCTCAGTGTGACTTTCTGGCTTTCTGTACATTGCTGGCCTGCCCCCTAGTCCTTCTGAAATGGACAGATTCCATCCCTCCGTCCCACACACAATGGATCAGGAGTACTTTATTTTATATGAAATTGGAAAAAATAAGACATACACTTAGAGGTTCATCTGGCAAATTTTATGAGATCTGGCAAACCTTTTTGAGATATGTGGAGGGGAAGTCAGAGCTGCATGAAACAATCTAATTTGGACAGCCGCTGACTCCACTCAATTTAGATGATAACCCGCTTGGATTTCACTCTGTATGTACTGTACTTTTCAAATGTTTATTTTATTTTTTTTCTTGTAAGATTATTTTGCATTGTCTTAGACCTACTAATTTGTTCATTTGTTTCTATTATTATTTATCTACTACTTGGGGTGGGAACTATGATCTGAGTGTTTCTGTATGTCTATGTTCTGTTGTGAAAAAAAAAGCTTGATAAACAAAAAAAACCTCCTAGGCAGCCAGTTATGTTCACGTGTTCCTCCCCATTTCCTTTCCTGATAATGTTACACCACAACCGCTCACAGCCATGATAGATTCTAGTGCTGCCGTGAACTTCACTGATAGGCACCTCACGCATAGATTACGCATTCTGTTAGTTTCCCTCTAACCTCCACTGCCATTCTGTGCCTTGGATACCTGACTTCTGGGCACGGGTCTGGTACACAACAGCACACCCCCTTGTTGCGTGTCCAAGAGGGACACAAGTACAAGACGGCATTTAGCACCACCATGGTTCATTGTGAGTAGCTCGTGATGCCATACTGTCTCATGAATGCTCCATCAGTCTTTCAATCCTTTGTGAACCAGATCTTCTGGGACATGTTGGGACGTGGTATGGTGGTATAAATCAACGATATCTTGGTGCATTCCACTATAGTGACCAGCACGTTGCCACAGTGCGCAGGGTGCTTTAGAGACTGATGGAGCATGACCTGTATGTGAAATTACAAAAAAAAATCCAGAGGTTCAATCGAGGCTTTGGCAAGGTAGCAGCTCCAATCACTTCCCTCATGAAGGGTGTGTGTGATGGCAGTTTCATCGATCAGAACTCTTAAAGGAGGAAGTACAGAGACAAAATTCTCTTGGCATAACAGTTTATTTGCAAATAGAGACACACGTCAAACGCTTACCGAATAATCATCTGAGGAGTCTCTAACTTAATACATGACAATCATCAGTACTAGCAGGCTACCCTCCCCCAGATGGGTAACCTCTTCAACCCCCTAAGGTGTCTTACATCATCTGGACAATAGATAGACTCTGATGTTAAAGTAAATGACATCAGCAGCCAATGATAACCAATGAACACAATTTTCAGAGATGCAAAGCAAGCAGAATCACATGGCTTACGTATATGGACGAAGTTGATGTGGCCGCGTCAAATGCTAATAATCAACATTTGTCAGAGTGCTTCCCCACACACCTTTTCTCCTCAAATTTCATGGTAAATTCCATATAATGCTTTATCTTGAAAGCAGCACCATGTTACAGCTATCTAACAAATAGTTGCCTAATCTATTAAACAATTCCTGTAAAGGTTATTCGGTGCAACTCCGTCCTGGCTGTGTTGTTCAGTGCAATTTACAAATAAACCTTGAAACTAGAAAAAGATATAACACCAGGTATGCCTATTGCCTATCATTTATCTGAGAATTATGTGTCGAGTAGATAACTGAATAATATTTTATATGACTCTGCTAATGTTATCGAAGATATACTCTGTTTTTACTACCCATCCAACCAACCAAAACCGGGAAATTTAAACTAGCGCTTCCTCCGTCACTAATATGGTTATGCACGTCCACCTTTTCATATTTTGGTTCAAATAACAATATTTTTATAACATTAAATAATAAACATACAACATGTGAATTATTTATTTTTTCAATTGAAGTAATTTTTTTTTTCCAAAAGTACAGTTGCTGTTTTTACTGTGATTACAAGTAATCCGCTAGTCCCCAACTCTGGTTATGGTCTGCATTCAATGTCCTGAATAAATCTCTTTGATTTGAAGTAAATTCTGAAAAATGTATGTACAAAATGTATGTTAGTCTTGGAAAACCTAACACTAACCGTAACCTATCCTAACATTAAAGCTAGTTAGCAATAAGTCCTACCCTGTTACACTAGTTAGCATTTCACTACATTGATAAGTCCGATTAGACAACTAGAAAGCAACTGATGGGCTAGTTTTCGCCAGCTAATAACTAGCTATGCATTACTGCCGGTGTGCTTGTTAATGTCTCACCACGTGGAGAAGTCCAATTAAAGGCCGTAAAATAATTTGAACTCTGGTGGGGTAGTAACAGCTAATAGATAGCATATGTTAGTTGTCTTGCTATGCATCATTTCCCCAGTGTGCAAGATAATGTAAAACTTGGTTTCTACAAATACCATCTGTACAGCCTTGTAAATTACTAATACCACATTTTATTATGTCTGCTCTTTAAATATCATCATCAGATCCTTGCAAAACTGATGTTATTTAAATTTGTGCAGTTAAACTGAAGATCAGTGTATTTTACCATTACTATAGGCCATTAATATAATTTTAGTATGCTAGTTAGACATTTTTTACTTTTTTCCAGCCCTGACTGCGCATCCTTTCCAGTAACCATTTGTTTGTGCCTTACTTTACAGACGACACTTGATCTAGCGACTGTGATCCAAGGACTGTTTTTAGCAGAGGGAGAGTAGTTCGTTTCGCCTCCCACAAATAGCCACAATTGCTAGCTGTCAACCTCCCACTCCGCATTGTGTGCCATAAGGCGTTGGTGCACTGTCCCACTGTTGCCACCTGTATAGCCTCCTGCTGCTCTAAAGACATCACCATGGCCAGCCAGGATGCATGCAGGGCCCAGGTGCCCATGATTTTTAACAATGTCTGGAACAGACAGGGAGTGTGCCAGTTGTTCTTGCTCAGGATCAAGGAGCCATGCCAGTAAACCTGCCCCAGAGACAGTTCTCTGGACAGGGTTATAGTGATCACCCATGTATATCTCCAAAGACTGCACATTTTTAGAAGTAACTGGCCTATTACATTCACACACTCAGGCTGGGAGTGCTCAGAATATGTTGTCCTGTTTGTCCATTTACCTCCTATGTTATTCCCACAACTAAAGAGCGACCCTTTGAAAGGGTGGGCAGAATAGAATGTGGCTCAGGGTGACCCCATACTATGCTTAACACCACTAATTTTGTTGTTTCACAGTTATGATAGTTTGTAGTGTTTCCCATTTATGCTTGGGTGCAGTGTAGACCACATAATATTGATTGTGGAGTTTGTCATTTGCATGCTTTATTAGCACAGGGGAGGGTAGCCATGTGTGGAAATCTACATAGTGCCCACACTGACCAGGGTGTTTAAAAGGATGGCGGTTGTGGGAGGTGGAATATGGGCCTTATGAACTTGTGAACTGTTCTAGTCAAGGACCCTTTGGGAGTAAAGTTTATTTTTCTCTCTCTTGTTATGGTTCTCTGCATTGGAGTTGTGTGCCAGGAATAAAGTTAGGCCTATCCATTTGGTTAATTTAAAGTTCATCCTAAGGGAGCTCTTTTGACATCTGTATGGCTCAAAAATAGCCAATGCAGCTGAATGGCTACATTTGGTCTTGGTCACCCATGGTGACCTGGTAAGAAGTGCCATGTCTTTAGCTGTAAGAATCCCTAAGAATACCTAATAAACAGCATACTGTCTGAATGAGAACTATTGTTGACTTCAATCAAGGGACAAAATCAAGACTGAATAACTGTTGCTACACTGCTCCAGAGGTTCTCAATTGGATTCAGGTCTGGGAAACATGAGGGCCAGTCAATGGCATCGATGCCTTCATCATCAACTCTGGCCACATGAGGTCAGGCATTGTCCTGCACTGCTTTCATTTGTAAAGAGAACAGGGCGCCAATGGTGGACCTGCCTATTCCGGTGTTTTCTGGCGAATGCCAAAAGAGATACACAGTGCTGGGCTGAGCACAGGTTCCACTAGAGCAGAGGTTCCCAAACTAGGCGTTGTGACCACATGTGGGGTCACCTAATATGAAAATGAGGTCGGGGGAGAATTGTTTACAATTGACTATTATATTATACACAAAACACACAGCCTACCTAATCTGAAGCGATTATGACACGTCACTGTTTCAGTAAACTTCACTATGGCATGCATGCTGTAGGAGAACAATAATCCCATTTAATGTCAGAGTCTATTTCAAGGCAGCAGATAGAAACAAAATCATCTTTCTATAATTAATTGAGAAACAGTTCGGCAATTTTGTAGAGCTTTCATAGTGGTGGATCATTTCTAAACTGCTTTGACAGTTCATATCATACAAAATGCACAGGTCACTCTTACACTGCATCCATGTTAAGCGAAGGAAACACATTTTCCATACCACAACTGAAAATATTTTCTCCAGTGCGTAAAGGAAAACCCCAGTAGAGTGCAGGTGTGCGCTTCAGTGAACTGAAATCTTACAATCCTTACAGTATCTTGCTTGTTTAACATAATGTCTGCAGATGATGATAAATCCAATCCACTACCCAAGCTCATGGGGCACAAACCACACAACCTTTGTTGTCAGGGGTCACCAAAAAAGTATCCTAGTGCAAAACTGGCAGCAAGTCAGCCCCCCTCCACACATTTCTGCAGACCAGCAAACCATAATTTCTGCTCAAAAACAGACCCACACAATACCAGAACCAAGGACACTATCAAAATGCCAAAGAGGTAGGCAGATACACCATCTGTTACTACCATACAGCATCTAGGCCATTGCCTGACTTACATTATTGGCATAGACCACCCAATAATTAATATTTGTCCTTACCTTGACTATTTTTAAGGTAAGGATTTTGGGCTGGTCTATGCCGGTTATGTTTCAGTCTTCAAAGTAGCCTAATGTAAAATATTCTATCAAATCAGTCGTAACTTAATAAATGTACCACAGAGGTTTGGGTTGACTCTCCTGGGCTGAAATGCCAAGCCATAGGCACACAGCGTCGAAAAATATTCAAATGGAGGGAAACCTCCGACAGATTTGACAGAAGTAATTTACGTCCGTTTTTGCCGACCATAACCAATGGCAATACTCAGGAACACGTTAGTAATTTCCTATCGTTACACTTCCATGCAGTATAAGCCAGAATAAATTATTTTTAAACGTGGCAGCTTAAACAAGACTCCATTGAAGGGAGAGAGCATCACAACATCTTACCTGCTGTCCAACTTTTGCCGCATACGTCACTAGTGCGTCTTTTGAGTATCATTAATTAAAGTCCCCCACCACCAGGTACACCGAAACTATAAAGACATTCAATCCCCCCCGTAATTCGAACCTTGGTTGATAGGCTAAATTAGGGCTCGGTTATCCAGGAAGTGTGAAGTTAAAGAATAAAATTACAGAACTGTCACTGCGAATAACATAATATTGACATTTTACCCGTGAACAATGGGGCTCAAAACGTTCGGCCAAATGGGAGCACACGAAAATGTGTCTTCTTGAGATTCGATCTCTTAGAAGACATTTGATGTACAAATACCAATTTTGAACCATTTTATGACGGAATCGTATAATATTAGGATTTAAAAACTGTTTTAAATAAGATAATACTAGTTTTGTTATGGTTAGAAAAACGCATTAAGAACTCACCTCTTTCAGTCCATTTGAAAGGCACATTATGATGAACATAAGGCCAATGGTAATCTGCAAAGGTTTAAAGGAAGACAAGCATTATAATGAAGAATCCAACATATATAGGCCAACATAATTTATTTCAACATGTCCCAATAATTCTTATGTACACCAAATAAGGAAATATTAGTAAATATTTTTTGCTTACCCCTAATATGTACAACATGTGTCTCTCTTTGCCTTCTTGTGAAGTGGTGAGTCTTTGTCTTTAGAGGTTTCACATTAACCGTCATATGTCACATTGTGAAACTTCCCATTACAAGCAATACAGGTTTAACTTCATTTGTATCACAGTAAGGTTCTATTATGTAAAGAGACATTCATTGTCTAGACCGGTTGGCTGATACCAAGGAGGCAGGGCATGTGACTTATGATTTTGAAATCGTTGTTAGTATTTTTTAAAGATGTTTTGACGTCATAGTGCTAATAAGAAAATATTTGATTACCTGCATCATGTAGCCTAGCTACTTGAGAGAAAAGTGATATGTTCAAATGCGTTTTTTCAACAAACGTTTGTATACGAAATACAGTTTAGATTATAAACAAAGTTGAAAGTAAAAAGGGTATTCCAGTGTCCAGATGTCATAGCTCATCCATCTTACCTAAACAATCTACAATACAAACACATGGTAGAAGTGGCACTTAAGTTCTTATAACAGTTACATTTCCTTAACATTATGTAACCACTGTAATGCGTAACATAATGCATAAAATGACTGCACTTTTCAGAATATTAACAAACAAATCAATTTGAAATTTTTTATTTCCAAAGGTAAATATTAACTGTGATTTTAAATTATAATACATGTATGTATTCTATAAATATTATTATTTCATGTCAATGTACAAATCACTATTTTAGAAGTACGCTAATGGATCAAGAGAGCTAGGCTAGAATTTGGCATGCTAACAGTAGTATGGTAAATGGAGGACAGAAATAGGAGTAACTTTTTTGCGGACAAAGGCTACTCAACATTGCCATCTGCTGATTATATACAGTAATTAGGTTTTTTGATAAAAACGCATCATTTCACATATACTTGTTTGGAACACTGATTCATAATTTACTGCAGCAAGCTAGCTGAGACCTTTAATTAAAAAAACTGACTGAATTCTGATTCTGTAAAGTAAGGTAGCTCAACAGTTAGGCAGGGTTAGCTTTCTTGTTCAATGATTAAAATCATGCTATATAAAGTTAAGTATGTTATCATCAGCCCCTCCAAGAACTGCCACCTTAAAGTGGTGGAGGGGTTTGAGTACCTGAGTGACCCTAGGAGCTATGTTGTCTGGGGCGATATGCCCCTGGTAGGGTCTCCCAAGGCAAACAGGTCTTAGGCGACGGGTCAGACTAAGAGCGGTTCAAAACCCCCTTAATGATGCATAAGATTTTGAGTACCGTGACGTCGCCCGGTATGGCGCAGCCGGGGCCCCACCCTGGAGCCAGGCCCGGGATTGGGGCTCGTATGCGAGCGCCTGGTGGCCGGGCCTTCCCCATTGGGGCTTAACCCGAATGGGTGACGTGGGGCCGGTGCGAAGAGGATGGGCGGCAGTCGAAGGCAGGGGCCTAGACAACCCGATCTCTGGACACGGAAACTGGCTCTTGGGACGTGGAATGTCACCTCGCTGGCGGGGAAGGAGCCTGAGTTAGTGCGTGAGGTTGAAAGGTTCCGATTAGAGGTAGTCGGGATCACCTCTACGCACGGCTTGGACTCTGGAACCACACTCCTTGAGAGAGGATGGACTCTTCACCACTCTGGAGTTGCCCATGGTGAGAGGCGGCGGGCTGGTGTGGGTTTGCTTATAGCTCCCCAGCTCTGCCGCCATGTGTTGGAGTTTACCCCGGTGAACGAGAGGGTTGTTTCCCTGCGCCTACGGGTCGGGGATAGGTCTCTCACTGTTGTTTGTGCCTACGGGCCGAACGGCAGTGCAGAGTACCCGACCTTCTTGGAGTCTCTGGGAGGGGTGCTGGAAAGTGCTCCGACTGGGGACTCTATCGTTCTACTGGGGGACTTCAAAGCTCACGTGGGCAACGACAGTGACACCTGGAGGGGCGTGATTGGGAGGAACGGCCCCCCTGATCTGAACCCGAGTGGATGTTCAGTTATTGGACTTCTGTGCTAGTCACAGTTTGTCCATAACGAACACCATGTTCAAGCATAAGGGTGTCCATCAGTGCACGTGGCACCAGGACACCCTAGGCCGCAGGTCGATGATCGACTTTGTTCATCTGACCTGCGGCTGTATGTCTTGGACACTCGGGTGAAGAGAGGGGCGGAGCTGTCAACTGATCACCACCTGGTGGTGAGTTGGATCCGATGGCGGGGGAGGAAGCTGGACAGACTCGGCAGGCCCAAGCGTACTGTAAGGGTCTGCTGGGAACGTCTGGCCGAGTCTCCTGTCAGAGAGATCTTTAACTCCCACCTCCGGCAGAGCTTCGACTGGATCCCGAGGGAGGCTGGAGATATTGAGTCCGAGTGGACCATGTTCTCCACCGCCATTGTCGAAGTGGCCGCTCGGAGCTGTGGCCGTAAGGTCTCCGATGCCTGTCGAGGCGGCAATCCCCGAACCCGGTGGTGGACACCGGAAGTAAGGGATGCCGTCAAGCTGTAGAAGGAGTCCTATCAGGCCTGGTTGGCTTGTGGGACTCCTGAGGCAGCTGACGGGTACTGACAGGCCAAGCGGGCTGCAGCCCGGGTGGTTGTGGAGGCAAAAACTCGGGCCTGGGAGGAGTTTGGTGAGGCCATGGAGAAGGACTATCGGCTGGCCTCGAAGAGATTCTGGCAAACCATCCGGCGCCTCAGGAGAGGGAAACAGTGCCCTACCAAAGCTGTTTACAGTAGAGGTGGGCAGCTGTTGACCTCAACTGAGGATGTCGTCGGGCGGTGGAAGGAGTACTTCGAGGATCTCCTCAATCCCGCTGTCACGTCTTCCATTGAGGAAGCAGAGGATGAGGGCTCAAAGGTGGACTCGTCCATCACCCAGGCTGAAGTCACAGAGGTGGTCAAGAAACTCCTCGGTGGCAAGGCACCGGGGGTGGATGAGATCTGCCCTGAGTACCTCAAGTCTCTGGATGTTGAGGGGCTGTCTTGGTTGACACGCCTGTGCAACATCGCGTGGCGGTCGGGGACAGTGCCTCTGGGATGGCAGACCGGGGTGGTGGTCCCTCTTTTTAAGAAGGGGGACTGGAGGGTGTGTTCCAACTACAGGTGGATCACACTTCTCAGCCTCCCCGGGAAAGTCTATGCCAGGGTTCTGGAGAGGAGAATACGGCCGATAGTAGAACCTCGGATTCAGGAGGAACAGTGTGGTTTTCGTCCAGGCCGTGGAACACTGGACCAGCTCTATACCCTCTACGGGGTGTTGGATGGTTCATGGGAGTTTGCCTAACCAATCCACATGTGTTTTGTGGATTTGGAAAAGGCATTCAACTGTGTCCCTCGCTGCATCTTGTGGAGGGTGCTTCGGGAATATGGGGTCCTGGGTCCTTTGCTAAGGGCCGTCAGGTCCCTGTACAACCGAAGCAGGAGCTTGGTCCGCATTGCCGGCAGTAAGTCAGACTTGTTCCCAGTGCATGTTGGACTCCGGCAGGGCTGCCCTTTGTCACCGGTTCTGTACGTAATTTTTATGGACAGATTTTCTAGGCGCAGCCAGGGGCCGGAGGGTGTCAGGTTTGGGGACCACACAATTTCGTCTCTGCTCTTTGCAGATGATGTTGTCATGTTGGCCCCTTCTTACCAGGACCTTCAGCATGCACTGGGACGGTTTGCAGCCGAGTGTGAAGCGGTGGGGATGAAAATCAGTACCTCCAAATCCGAGGCCATGGTCCTCAGTCGGAAAAGGGTGGCTTGCCCACTTCAGGTTGGTGGAGAGTGCCTGCCTCAAGTGGAGGAGTTTAAGTATCTAGGGGTCTTGTTCACAAGTGAGAGAAGGATGGAACGGGAGATTGACAGACGGATCGGTGCAGCTTCTGCAGTAATGCAGTCGATGTATCGGTCTGTCGTGGTGAAGAAAGAGCTGAGCCGTAAGGCGAAGCTCTCGATTTACCAGTTAATCTACGTTCCTACTCTCACCTATGGTCATGAGCTTTGGGTCATGACCGAAAGGACAAGATCCCGGATACAGGCGGCCGAAATGAGCTTTCTCCGCAGTGTGGCCGGGCGATCCCTTAGAGATAGGGTGAGAAGCTCGGTCACCCGGGAGGAGCTCAGAGTAGAGCCGCTGCTCCTCCACATCGAGAGGGGTCAGCTGAGGTGGCTTGGGCATCTGTTTCGGATGCCTCCGGAACGCCTTCCTGGGAAGGTGTTCCGGTCCCGTCCCACCGGGAGGAGACCCCGGGGAAGACCTAGGACACGCTGGAAGGACTATGTCTCCCGGCTGGCCTGGGAACGCCTCAGTGTCCCCCCGGAAGAGCTGGAGGAAGTGTCTGGGGAGAGGGAAGTCTGGGCATCCCTGCTTAGACTGCTGCCCCCGCGACCCGGCCCCGGGTAAGCGGAAGATGATGGATGGATGGATGGATCAGCAGTGGCGAACCATGACTATTGGAGCTAGGCCCACGTCTCTAACCACTAAGCTTTTTAACTGGCAGGCAGGAATTAGTGAAGTATACTTAGGCCATCTAGAGGGCCTTGCGGCGTAATAAAATCGTCACACCTATTAAAATATGCCTGAGGGCGTAGCCAGTGAGCATTGAGCACAGCTAGATAATTTCTACCAAGATACTACCAAAAAAATTGCAAGACGTTAGAAAAATAAGAATAAGTTATCTTTGATTTCCACTTCTTCCTTAGGTAAAAGTTCTGCTTCAAGATTTTCAATGAGAGTTAACCAACAAACACATTTTCAGTTTAAAGTACCTGCTTGGGAAGTTTGGAACATATGTTTTTTTTTATTGTGAATTGGTGCAATCCTTCTGGAATAATATGCAGAGCGGGCTACAGTCCAAGGACATTAAGTTGTCACCCTTGACAGTGAAGGTGTTGAAGTTTTTTTTTTGTTCAGGAAAGTTATTGGGGAAGTTCTTTATACATAAATGTAGATACTTTAAAGCTAAACCCAACCTGACCCATTGGAAGAACAAGTTATAAATCCCTGAATCAGATTAAAGCTCTTAAATTGGTTTCTTTGCCAGATAACTTTAAGTTAATTTGAGATAGTCCTAGTTATTTTATTTATTTACTTATACATTTTATGTCATTGTTTATTTGAGTATTTACTTTTTGTTTGGTTACTCTCTGGCTTTTGTTGTGTTTGATTTTGCTCTTGTTAAACCTGAGGCAGTAGATGTTAGTTTTTTTTAAATGTAGAACAATGTTAAAGTGCTTGGTTTGTCTGTATTTGCAATATCTGAATACAAATTAATTAAAAAAATAACTACGAAAGAAAAATTCGGATTGGATATTTTTTCTCTTGGATATTAACACTTTTTTTCCCAACACAAACTGAATAAATTAAATTCAATATGAAGATAACTACAATTTAGACAAAAAAGATTAAATCAATGAAAACAAAATTCTAAATTTTTACATATAAAAATGTACACAGTATCTATCCTTAGATATCCTCTCTGAGGGCGAAGAGGCCCCTGACGGTTCCACATTGGTCAGGAGTGGTCTGACCAGCAACAAATGGTCCAGCAGAATATGATAGCAAATTCTAATTTATTTTCAATATGGGAGTTATCAAATTGGATGATGTCCCAAGCTACCTAGGAGAACTCTGCTTTCAAAGGCCCAAGGTATACCACGTCCAGCAGCTCCAGGACATGGGTGGAGTGTGGTGGAAGGCAAAGAAGTATGACTCCTTCTCTCTATGCCACCATCAGCACCTCTGGGTTGATGAGGCTCTTGTGTCCATCAAAATTCACAAGGAGAGGGCACTCCTTCACTGCATGGTGTAGAAAGTACTGAAACCAGTTCCTGAATAGGTCCCCATCGATGTATCCAGTTGATGACTTTCCATACAAAGCATGGAGGTTCCAAGTGTGTAGTGCTCCACTGGGAAGCACTTGGGGTAGATGATGAATTGGAGGGACACCCTTGGTCTGCTGGTCTTCCTTGGTCTGCTGGACGTGCTGGTATATGTTTTGCACTCCGGGGAACCAGTAGTTTGTGCCTGCTCTGGTCGCTACAAAACTTAGACTCATTCAATTGTTGATTTTTCTGGGTTTCTCTCTTTCCTCCAAAAATCGTCTCATACTTTCTCATACACATCATTGGAAAGTTGGACACAATCAGCTCAAGCATTATTGTTCTTGCATTGCAGTACACATACAACCAGTGTTTGCATTACACATACAACCGACATCAACGCCAGAAAATTCTGGATACATTAAATGCTGCTAAGGTGTTTTAAATCTCTTGCAAATTGTAATGAATACTAAAACATCCTCCTTGCACACAAGTCATTCCTGCTTGTCAACTTCATTTTCTCAACTTCACAATACTTTCTTAGCATCATTCCCCAGTAATAACCTATGTCCTCCCCCTAAATTAACCCTTCTCTAAAGCTGTTAATAAATCGCCTCCCTGTCTTATTGTACCAACCAGCTACTAGCTAATGAGGCAATTTGTATTCCATGTACAGTACATTACAGTGTGTTGCATTTGGGGTTGAAGAGGGTGTAGAAAATATAGTTTAGCATGAGGTAGCACACAGTGCCCCTTGATTTGATATATTTTGGACACACTTTCCTGAGTATTTCGTACAATATATTCACTGCGGCACAGGATAGTTTTTTCACTAGGCAAAATGTATCCCTTGTTTATGTGTGTGTGTGGAGAATATAGTGTTGTTGGATTTATAACACAATCCCTGTCCAAAGACAATGAGCGCCAGCAAATTAAAAATGATATAATAAAAATATTTGTTTTGTTTTTTACATATTAGACATGTTCCCTACATTATTTTATTCAGGCTCTGATCATATCTCAATGTGCTCCACCTTATAATATTCATTACCTTATGTAAAATATTATTTAAATGGTTATTCTGATTTGTTTATATTTTTCACACAGTTATTCCTTGGAAATTGTTCAATACAGACTATGCAAAAAATTATGAATTAATATCATACATGTAGAATTTTACTACAGACTTCTATTCTGAAGGCAAATTACAATAAATGGAAGTCTTGTTGCTGCTGCTAAATCTCAAATGTTGCCTGCATGACGCTCATCTACTGAAGTTACAGGCCCGGCAACACAGGGGGTTAAAAGAATATAATCTGTGCCCCCCGAGATTTCTTTTCCCATAAACACTGCAAATGGTATATGAATAAAATACGCCCCCTCATTTATAAAACATGCCCCCTCAGTAATTTCATCCTGCAGCCGGGCCTGTGTAACTATAAAGGATATTCAGTCTGACTGCTAGCTAATCTGCTGTTGTGACAGTTAGCTAGCTAGCTTCTTACCTTTTGTATCCTCTTAGATAATAGCTACCAACTTTATATTAATTTGACACCCACTTACTGACAGTTCCACACAGATGTGCGCATGTGAAGACACAACCAGTAACACTCTCTAGCTTGATAATAGCTTGATAAAATCTGACCTCGCTGATGGTATTTAAAAAAAAAACATATTTCATTAAAATATTCTCTTTTTTGGTGTCAGCACATCACAATTTAGCAGCGGCAGAGTGCTGCTCTTATTACAATAAGAGGGAAAACTGCATACGATACTAGTGAGTCAGTCCAGTGCTAATTCTGCATAAAAAACACATAGAGCCCCAAATACCTGTGTATTTTTTCGGCATAGGACATCAGCCTTTGTCTGTAGAAAGGGAACCCAAGGCTGGCACAGTTACAACAGTACTGTACCAGAGAATTTTCAACCTTTAGTGTAAGTACTGTCAGGGGCCAACAGCAACAACCATGGGTCACCCTGCCTAGGTACACCGTGCACCCTGGTAGGTAAGAAAAAAATACCAGATGATTTACATACACAGGATAATCTGCTCAAAACAAAAGACGCTTAACCTTGGCAGCGCACATCACATGCGCACATCTGTGTGGAACTGTCAGTAAGTGGGTGTCAAATTAATATAAAGTTGGTTTGGAATCCTTGTTTTCAAAGGACATTTTTAAAATAACTTTACATTTATCAGAAATACAGTGTAGGCATTGTTAATGTTGTAAATGACTACTGTAGCTGGAAACGACTGATTTCTAATGGAATATCTACACAGATATACAGTATTTCACAAAAGTGAGTACACCCCTAACATTTTTGCAAATATTTGATTATAACTTTTCAACACTGAAGAAATGACACCTTGCTACAATGTAAAGTAGTGAGTGCACAGCTTGTATAATAGTTTAAATTGGCTGTCCCCTCAAAATAACTCAACACACAGCCATTAATGTCTAAACCACTGGCAACAAAAGTGAGTACACCCCTAAGTGACAATGTCGAAATTGGGCCCAAAGTGTCAATATTTTGTGTGGACACCATTATTTTCCAGCACTGCCTTAACCCTCTTGGGCATGGAGTTCACCAGAGCTTCACAGGTTGCCACTGGAGTCCTCTTCCATTCCTCCATGATGATCATGGAGCTGGTGGATGTTAGAGACCTTGCACTCCTCCACCTTCCTTTTGAGGTTGCCCCACAGATGCTCAATAGGGTTTAGGTCTGGAGACATACTTGGCCAGTCCATCACCTTTACCCTCAGCTTCTTTAGCAAGGAAGTGGTCGTCGTGGTGGTGTGTTTGGTGTCGTTATGATGTTGGAATACTGCCCTGCGGCCCAGTCGCCGAATGGAGGGGATCATGCTCTACTTCAGTATGTCACAGTACATGTTGGCATTCATGGTTCCCTCAATGAACTGTAGCCACCCAGTGCTGGCAGCACTTATGCAGCCCCAGACCATGACACTCCCACCACCATGCTTGACTGTAGCAAGACACACTTGTCTTTGTACTCCTCACCTGGTTGCCGCCACACACGCTTGAGACCATCTGAACCAAATTAGTTTATCTTGGTGTCATCAGACCACAGGACATGGTTCCAGTAATCCATGTCCTTAGTCTGCTTGTCTTCAGCAAATTGTTTGCCGGCTTTCTTGTGCATCACCTTTTGAAGAGGCTTCCCTCTGGGACGACAGCCATGCAGACCAATTTGAGGCAGGGTGCAGCGTATGGTCTTAGCACTGACCCCACGCCTTCAACCTCTGCAGCAATGCTGGCAGCACTCGTATGTCTTTTTCCCAAAGACAACCTCTGGATATGACACTGAGCATGTGCACTCAACTTCTTTGGTCTACCATGGCATTTTCACTTAGGGATGTACTCACTTTTGTTTCCAGTGGTTTAAACATAAATGGCTGTGTGTTGAGTTATTTTGAGGGGACAGCAAATTTACACTGTTATACAAGCTGTACACTAACTACTTTACATTGTAGCAAAGTGTCATTTCTTCCGTTTTGTCACATGAAAAGATATAATCAAATATATGCAAAAATGTGAGGGGTGTACTCACTTTTGTGAGATACTGTATGTACAGAGGCCCATTATCAGCAACCATCAGTTCTGTGTTTTAATGGCAAGTTTCTTTCTTTCTTCTTCTTCCGCTTATCCGGGGCCGGGTCGCGGGGGCAGCAGTCTAAGCAGAGATTCCCAGACTTCCCTCTCCCTAGACACTTCCTCCAGCTCTTCCGGGGGGACACCGAGGCGTTCCCAGGCCAGCCGGGAGACATAGTCCCTCCAGAGTGTCCTAGGTCTTCCCCGGGGTCTCCTCCCGGTGGGACGGGACCGGAACACCTTCCCAGGAAGGCGTTCCGGAGGCATCCGAAACAGATGCCCAAGCCACCTCAGCTGACCCCTCTCGATGTGGAGGAGCAGCGGCTCTACTCTGAGCTCCTCCCGGGTGACCGAGCTTCTCACCCTATCTCTAAGGGATCGCCCAGCCACCCTGCGGAGAAAGCTCATTTCGGCCGCCTGTATCCGGGATATTGTCCTTTCGGTCATGACCCAAAGCTCATGACCATAGGTGAGAGTAGGAACATAGATTGATCAGTAAATCGAGAGCTTCGCCTTGCGGCTCAGCTCTTTCTTCACCACGACAGACCAATACATCGACCGCATTACTGCAGAAGCTGCACCGATCCGTCTGTCAATCTCCCGTTCCATCCTTCCCTCACTCATGAACAAGACCCCTAGATACTTAAACTCCTCCACTTGAGGCAGGCACTCTCCACCAACCTGAAGTGGGCAAGCAACCCTTTTCCGACTGAGGACCATGGCCTCAGATTTGGAGGTACTGATTCTCATCCCCACCGCTTCACACTCGGCTGCAAACCGTCCCAGTGCATGCTGAAGATCCTGGCTTGAAGGTGCCAACACGACAACATCATCCGCAAAGAGCAGAGATGAAATTGTGCGGTCCCCAAACCTGACACCCTCCGGCCCCTGGCTGCGCCTAGAAATTCTGTCCATAAAAAATACGAACAGAACCGGCAGCAAAGGGCAGCCCTGCCGGAGTCCAACATGCACTGGGAACAAGTCTGACTTACTGCCGGCAATGCGGACCAAGCTCCTGCTTCGGTTGTACAGGGACCTGACGGCCCTTAGCAAAGGACCCAGGACCCCATATTCCCGAAGCACCCTCCACAAGATGCAGCGAGGGACACAGTCGAATGCCTTTTCCAAATCCACAAAACACATGTGGACTGGTTGGGCAAACTCCCATGAACCCTCCAGCCCCACGTAGAGGGTATAGAGCTGGTCCAGTGTTCCACGGCCTGGACGAAAACCACTCTGTTCCTCCTGAATCCGAGGTTCTACTATCGGCCGTATTCTCCTCTCCAGAACCCTGGCATAGACTTTCCCGGGGAGGCTGAGAAGTGTGATCCCCCTGTAGTTGGAACACACCCTCCGGCCCCCCTTCTTAAAAAGAGGGACCACCACCCCGGTCTGCCATCCCAGAGGCACTGTCCCCGACCGCCACGCGATGTTGCACAGGCGTGTCAAACAAGACAGCCCCACAACATCCAGAGACTTGAGGTACTCAGGGCAGATCTCATCCACCCCCTGGTGCCTTGCCACCAAGGAGTTTCTTGACTACCTCTGTGACTTCAGCCCGGTGATGGACGAGTCCACCTCTGAGCCCTCATCCTCTGCTCCCTCAGTGGAATACGTGACGGCGGGATTGAGGAGATCCTCGAAGTACTCCTTCCACCGCCCGACAACATCCCCAGTTGAGGTCAACAGCTGCCCACCTCTACTGTAAACAGCGTTGGTAGGGCACTGTTTCCCTCTCCTGACGCACCGGACGGTTTGCCAGAATCTCTTCGAGGCCAGCTGATAGTCCTCCCAGGCCCGTGTTTTTGCCTCCACGACCACCCGGGCTGCAGTCTGCTTGGCCTGCCAGTACCCGTCAGCTGCCTCAGGAGTCCCACAAGCCAACCAGGCTTGAAAGGACTCCTTCTTCAGCTTGATGGCATCCCTTACTTCCGGTGTCCACCACCGAGTTTGGGGATTGCCACCTCGACAGGCACCGGAGACCTTACGGCCACAGCTCCGAGCGGCCGCTTCGACAATGGCTCTGCCGGAGGTGGGAGTTAAAGATCTCTCTGACAGGAGACTCGGCCAGACGTTCCCAGCAGACCCTTACAGTACGCATGGGTCTGCTGAGTCTGTCCAGCTTCCTCCCCCACCATCGGATCCAACTCACCACCAGGTGGTGATCAGTTGACAGCTCCGCCCCTCTCTTCACCCGAGTGTCCAAGACATGTGGCCGCAGGTCAGATGAAACGACAACAAAGTCGATCATCGACCTGCGGCCTAGGGTGTCCTGGTGCCACGTGCACTGAACATGGTGTTCGTTATGGACAAACTGTGACTAGCACAGAAGTCCAATAACTGAACACCGCTCGGGTTCAGATCAGGGGGGCCGTTCCTCCCAATCACGCCCCTCCAGATGTCACTGTCATTGCCCACGTGGGCGTTGAAGTCACCCAGTAGAACGATGGAGTCCCCAGTCGGAGCACTTTCCAGCACCCCTCCCAGAGACTCCAAGAAGGTTGGGTACTCTGCACTGCCGTTCGACCCGTAGGCACAAAGAACAGTGAGAGACCTATCCCCGACCCGTAGGAGCAGGGAAACGACCCTCTCGTTCACCGGGGTAAACTCCAACACATGGCGGCAGAGCTGGGGAGCTATAAGCAAACCCACACCAGCCCGCCGCCTCTCACCATAGGCAACTCCAGAGTGGTGAAGAGTCCATCCTCTCTCAAGGAGTGTGGTTCCAGAGCCCAAGCCGTGCATAGAGGTGATCCCGACTATCTCTAGTCGGAACCTCTCAACCTCACGCACGATCTCAGGCTCCTTCCCCGCCAGCGAGGTGACGTTTCCGTATCCATGGATCGGGTTGTCGAGACCCCCGCCTTCGACTGCTGCCCGATCCACTCCGCACCGACCCCTTATGGTCCCTCCTGTAGGCGCTCGCATACGAGCTCCAACCCCGGGCCTGGCTCCAGGGTGGGGCCCCGGCAGCGCCATACCGGGTTACGTCACGGTGCTCGAAATGTAACTCATCATTAAAGAGTTTTGAACCGCTCTTAGTCCGACCCGTCGCCTAGGACCTGTTTGCCTTGGGAGACCCTACCAGGGGCATATAGCCCCAGACAACATAGCTCCTAGGGTCACTCGGATACTCAAACCCCTTCACCACGTTAAGGTGGCAGTTCATGGAAGGGTTAATGGCAAGTTGTGTTTGCTAATCGAAGTTTATAATTTTGAAAGGCTAGTTGATCATTTGAAAACCCTTTTGACATTATGTTAGTGCAGCTGAAAACTGTTGCACTGATTAAAGAAGTGATAAAACTGTCCTTCTTTAGACTAGTTGAGTATCTGGTGCATCAGCATCTGAAACTTTTTAGTTTATTATCATTCTTAGAAATGAAGGCTATTTCATGCGAGAAATTGCCAAGAAAATGAACATATCGTACAACACTGTGTACTACTCCCTTCACAAAACTTTGCAAACTGGCTCTAACCAGAATAGGAAGAGGACTGGGAGGCTCTGGGGTACAACTAAGCAAGAGGACAAATACATTAGATTGTCAAGCCTGACAAACGGACGCCTCACAATTCAGTAGCCAAATTTCATCTTTGGAATGCCTAGTGGTCAGGACCCGAGACACTCTGGTGATACTAGCATTGGCTCTCCAAAATGTTGTGAGTAGTGTGAACGCACGTTATGCTTTCTTGTTCATTGATTAAAATACTATATACAATTAAGTATGTTATCATATTTTCTACACTGTCACTGATGCATGAAAATGTTTCCCACCTCCTTGGTGTCGTTTGTACTTTTTGTGAAGCAAGAAGTGCTGTTGACTTTTATTTACTGGGCCCAGGTAAGATGGCTGACAGATTGGGATGTCATCAGAACAGATCATGGTCCCATCTATGCTTTATATATTGTTTTTCTTTTTTTTTATTGCAACAATTTACAAACAATAGGCATAATGAACATTCTAACATATTCTTTAGTAAATGGAGCACAACATAGTTGGCGTGAATACAAAAAACAACAAATATAATAAAGTAATAAATACATTTAATAAACAAATAATGTCTACACATCCAAATATAAATGAATGTCTCCTATTAATTGGCAAAGTTTCACAGCAGAAGATTTGTTTTTCATGAACATAAATAAATATTTTTGTATCTAACTATTCATACATATCACTCCAAAGGGTAATACTGTGTATATACAGTAAAAGAACAGATGATCCGTTGTTTCAACATCAGTATTGCAGAAAACACAATTATTACGATTTAGATTAAATTTACGTATAAGAATTATTTTTTTGTCAAATTCTCTGCGGTTATAAATTCTCTGTGCTTCATTTTATATCAATGTGCGCGACTTGATCTTCCAGGGTGTCTTTGACGTAACATCCGGTTTCTGGAAACTCTCTAGAACGTTTCACTATGTTCGCGTGGTTTCCTACTGTGTGTAAGGCCTGATTGCACATAGCAAACTATTTTGGTATGTGGTGCTAACAGTTGGCTACCCAGTGTCAAAACGATCTAATATGTACACCCTCCAAATGAGTCTGGACAGTGACATTTCCTTAGCTAGCTAATACAGGAACAACATCTGAGACCTCTTGAGACAACATTTGCGTTACAGACTGTCAACAGGTAAGATGAATGAATTAATTTGCGGCACACACGACGGGGTGCTTTACTATCATGCAACTAATGGGTTAAATAGTGAGCTGTGTAAGTTAGTTGTAGACCTTAGCAGTGTATCAGCATGAGGTAACTGTGTCCTGTCTATATATGTTGACATCTGAATAGTGGACAGCTGTAGCTAGCTACGCGAACTAGATGGATAGCTAGCTAACGCGTAACTCCATGTGATACTGTTGTTAGATGCCTTGTTGTGTCGTGAAATAATGCAAGCATACTAACTACAATAATTGAATTATTCAAAATGTGTCCTCTTAAATTCATTGTAGTTTTACCTCTGTATTCAATGTCGGATGTTCTCTTAATTGTTACACTAGCTAATAATATTTTGTAAATAGTGTGACTGTATTGATCTGAGACAAGCCCAGTCATTAATATTTGTAGAATTTCACTTTATTGGATGATCTGATCAAATGAATCACCATTGTAAAATACCGTTACACCCGTTTTTTGGATTGGTAATGGTCGTCCATAACACACTAAACACGCACACCTGACACTTGAAACATTCCAGTTAGCCAGCTAGCTGATCAATCAGACAATTTAGCAAATTTCTACTTGGACTAATACTTAAGAAAACAGGAGACCCAACTGACACTTCCAAAACGTGTGATGGGAATCTAACTGCTCAGTAGTGTAGCTGGGTTCCTTTCTCGCAGATACTTGCAGTTAAAAAGGGTGGGGCATTCCTTCTGAGTATTAGCCTAAATGCAGGCCATTACAGGAGTGAGTTATGGAATTAGCAGGGTATTACTCAACATTAGGTTAAAAATGGATGTATGCCCTATGTAGCTGATTCAGGGGGTTAATTAATCACAGAGAATCACTCACATAAACACAGTACACTGGCATGCAGTCATGTGGTCATTTGATATGTAATGTAATATGACATTATTTACAAGACTGTTCCAAAGACTGTTCCTGTGCTTTCAGTTTCCCCAGTCACAGGTGACCCAATGTACTCAACTAGATGTTGGGGCTTCCTTGCTACATCCGCACAAGTTTTTTTTCATTGATACAATGTTGTGGTCAGTAATATACTTTATCAATGTCTTTTCTCTTATTTGAGAATTTCTGTATTTGTTCACAGGGACTATAATACTGTTGACCTGATTCACACCAGGACCAGGGCCAGAGGGGGCCATCGGAAATGCTGTGTTGGGGAAATGCTTCCTTCGGTCAGCTAGGTTTGGGTGGGATCGATGAGGAGATTGTGGTGGAACCCCGGAACTGTGATTTCTTTCAGGGGAAGCAGATTTGCGATATTGGGTGTGGCCGACGGCACACTACATTTCTACTGGGAGACGGGACTGTATACACATGTGGCTGCAATGACCTTGGTCAACTTGGGCATGAGAAGTCTCGGAAGAAACCAGGTAATGAACCACGTATTGATCAACCCAGAGCTTTATTTGGGGTCCAAAAAAAATATTTAATTAGTGGTGATACGGATTAATGCATAGAGTATGTCATCAGAAAGTGTTTTAAATCATATCATGTTTTTTCCCCTTTAGAGCAGGTTGTGGCACTAGATGCACAGAACATTGTGGCGGTATCATGTGGGGAGGCCCATACTCTCGCTTTGAATGACAAAGGACAAGTGTTTGCATGGGGCTTGGCCTCTGATGGACAGCTGGGTCTTTCAAACTTTGAAGAATGTGTCCGTGTGCCCAGGTGAATATAACAAGAATGCTTGAAAGGCTCAGGATTCCTATTTCTGCTTAACATGTGTCAACATAAAACCGTTTGTACTATCTTGTGAATGGTATAATAGCTGTAATTGTTTCTCTGAACAAACAAATTAAGCATTCACTTTGTCTTTTTTTCAAATGGCACCATCAAATATCTGTGTTGTAAATGTCATCAATATATTTTTTCCAAGAATTTTAAGTGTGAAGTGCCTAATGTAGACTAGGACTGGGTAAAAAATGTGGGAATCTTGTTAGGAATATCTGAAATTTATTATTAAAATGCAAACATCGATTTTTATAACTTTTTGTATTTTGTCTTTGGAGGTGCTAAATGAGTGAGATGTTAGAGTTTTGGCAATGAATGAGTTACTTCAAGTTTCTCACACATGCAAGACCTAGCCTTGCAGGCTGCTGTCAAACATAGAGCAATTGCATTTTTTCTTTGCCGGGTGAGTCACATTGCAACCTTTTTTCCCCTGTAGCATTATGGCCAGCAATGTGGTTAAAGAGAATCAGAAATTGCTGGTCCTGCCCTTACACTTGTTGACCTGGGTTCGAATAGTGTGCTGGAGATCCTAGAAAGGTTTTAGCAGCAGCCAGCAATCTTCACAGCTCTGCTGTCACTAGTTTGCCAACAATTTCTTTTATTTTAATTGTATTTTACTGACTTGACAGTAATGAGTCCTTTCTAATGACTCATTCAGCTGTATAGTTCAGTCTTATGGTTTGAGGGTGATTTCTACAACATCATTGGCTTCATATGCTGTCATCCAGCTAAGTGCTCCAAATTACAACAGCTGTTTATGTTTGCAGAGAAACAGATCAAGCCAGGGAGTATTATAAATACATGTTTATAACTGATAACTGGACGCAGGTTATAATAATTAATGCAGATAATTGATTATGGTTTTTGATGATACACACATTTATGAAAACATAAAGAGGTTTTGTTTTTCACAAAAACTGGCAGCAGCGTCCTACTCATTGTCACTTCTAAGATTAAAAAACTGTCCTCCAGTTCAGTGCTGCGTCCAATAGCTGTTTGTTTCACATTCACTAATCAAAAAAGGTCAAGCCACCAGCATTATTAAGTAATGTTTATAACTGATAAATAGATCCAGGATACAATAACAAATGCATATTATTGATTGTAAAGATACACACATTTTTATATGAAAACATTCTGAGGTTTGTTACCGCGACTCATGAACGACTGACTCAATTCATTTTTGTAATTTTTTTGAAAGGCTGGGAGCTGAGTTCTACAATATAGCTTTTAAAATATATAACATATGCCTGTGTTCATAAGCAATACAAATATTTAGTTATAGCTATTAAAGTGCACTTTTCTAGAATGACTTGCAATCTTGAAAGATGAGTCAGAACTTTAGCAAATTTGCCATTATTTCATGTTAGTGTATACATGAGGTACTTTTGATTTTTAATTATTGTTATTTTAAATATTGTTCATTTAAAAAAATAATTTTGGTTACTTATCTGTTGAATCAAATGTAATTCCATGTCACATTTTGTGCCTGGTCATCAATGTTTAACATTCATCTCTGGTAATCTACTTTTATATAGGCTAGCGGATTCCCCATGCAGTACTTAGCCTTCATTCTCAGAGAATCTCTCCTATGAGTAATATTGGCATATTAATTATCACTATATCCAAATGAAATCAAAATTGAGTCAGAATCAAATCAAATTGTGGCCTTTTATATCAATGTTGAATTGGTAGATCAGTGCCAATACCCAACTATACTGTAGACATTTGAATGAAAGCATATCAATAACAGTACTCTTGTGTCTGTTTTCTCAACTCAGAAACCTCAAGAGCTTATCAGATGTACAAATTGTTCAGGTAGCCTGTGGATATCGGCACTCCCATGCTCTGTCGAGAGGTAAGAAATGTTTGAATATGCCTTGATTTCCAAAGAAATGTTTCAATGCCTGCGGTGACGGGGATATTTTTGACGAGTAACAAAGAAAGCGTTCAGTTGGATGTGATTGTTATTATGTGGATGTGGTAATTAATGAGTTAAATGTATTAAAATGTTTACATGAACCAATTAAGTGCCACCAATTTATAATTCTAGGGAATTTGTTTAAAAAGTGGATGAATACATTTCAGTTTCTTGATATCAGAGGGATGAACAAAAATAGTCAGAATCCTTCAAACCCTATCCTCTTGCTTTGCCTTAAAAAAGAACAACTCATCCCTGTACGGATCTGAGGCACAGAAGTACACAACAGATATGATAGACATCCTTTCAATTTGCTTTTATTTTACTTACTATTACTTCTGTCTTACTTTATTTAGGAGGCCAAGTCTATTCATGGGGACAAAACCGATATGGACAACTGGGACTGGGATCAGCAGGACAAGGTGTCTCTACTCCTCAAGTCATCCAGTCTTTACAGGGGATTCCCTTCCTTCAGATATCTGCTGGGGGGGCTCACAGCTTTGCCCTTACACTCTCAGGAGCTGTCTTTGGTTGGGGGCGCAACAACTTTGGTCAACTGGGCCTCAATGACAATAACGGTAAGACTGAAAAACAGTGTTGTGCTCAATTTACAATTTTGGAATTGATTCATTCTCTTGGGTTGACACTCAAAATTACTTGATTACATAACCAACACAACGTGAACATTTTGTTTGATTGACAAGAAGTACAATTTAGTTTAGTGTTATTTAAAGAAACTACACACTGTCGAAAAACCTCTATCCTAACCACACTACCAGATACCAAATAAAATGGTGGTGTGTTTTTCCTGTAAAACATTTTGTCTTGTTTGTCCAGGCAAATCTCTTATTAATATCTTTTAGTAGTGTTTTTTTCTGCAGCAATTCGACCATGAAGGCCTGATTCACGCAGTGTCCTCTACAGTTGATGTTGATATGTCTGAACTCTTCAGACATTTATTTGGGTTGTAATCTGGTGAAGTTAGTGGCCAGTTTCTGAGGCTGAACTAATGAACTTATCCTCTGCAGTGTAGGTTACTCTGGATTTTCCTTTTCTGTGGTGGCCATTGTGTAGCTCAGTTTAATCTTAGTGCTTGATGGATTTTGCGACTGCACTTGAAGAAACTGTTCATTTAAATGCGTTCAAAGTGACTTAAGTGACTACCTCATGAAGTTGGTTGAGAGAATGCAGAGTGTGCAAAGCTTTCATTGTGACAAAGGGTGGCTAATTAGAACAATCTACAGTATTAAATGTATTTTGATCTGTTTAACACTTTTTTGGTTGTTGCATGATTTTATCTGTATTCTTTCATAGTTTTGATGTCTTTACTACTATTCTAATATATACAGTAGCCCTGAAGCCCAATTAGTAAAAAAAAAAAAAAGAATTTCTTGTTTGAAAGACTTAACAATTTGTTCAAACGAGATACTAAGTAGTTCGAAAGAGAATCATAAGTATGTCTAATTAGGCCAAATTCATTATGCAGCAGCATTAAAAGGCCATGTAATGGTTGCTACAGCCCATTGTTCTTTGATTTCGTCCAGTGATGGGCCTATAAAGGTTAATTAATAGTTATTTGAAACCCTAAAGCAAGGCAACCTTTGAAGTCCAAAGCATTAAGTCAGAACAGTGAGCAATTGGCTGAATAGTAGAACATTGGCTTAAGGTGAGTATGCATCAAGTGTGCCATGACATTTTGATCAAATTATAAAACTTTTTATGTAATTCAAAACAGGATTGTCCAATAAATATTCAATCCAGGCAACATTACAACAAATACAAGTTGTAGTCTTGTTTAAGTGCTTAAGTTGAACTTCTTGCGTTGTAAAAAGAGAAAGCGTTGCTCACTAGTTGTGACCAATAGCAGCTAGTATACTAATTGTCAGCCTAACAACCCTTCGCTATTCAAAACAAACATACCGCCACGCTTATATAAACTGAGCTCTAGTCTGCTGTCTTTAGAATATGCCTACTGCATAATTTCACCTCTCTATAAAACAAATCTTTTTTGGACCTTGATCAAAGGTCCGGGACTAATGTGGAAACACCCGGTTGTTTTACCCAGAGCCATTATGTGTAACAATTGGAGCTGCGGATGTGTGGAGTCTATGCATGTATTTTTTCATATGTTTTTAGTCGACGTAGCCCATCCATCATCACCAGTTAATCCACAGATAATAGGCTGATCTACGCTGATTAATAACCACTGTATTAACACAATCCCTATAGAAATAGGTTTGTAATGGCCATTTGATAGTTTTGTAGGCTAGTTCACACTAATCAGGAATGAAGGCATACAGTACAGGCCAAAAGTTTGGACACCTTCTCATTCAATGCGTTTCCTTTATTTTCATGACTATTTACATTGTAGATTCTCACTGAAGGCATCAAAACTATGAATGAACACATGTGGAATTGTGTACTTAACAAAAAAGTGTGAAATAACTGAAAACATGTCTTATATTCTAGTTTCATCAAAGTAGCCACCCTTTGCTCTGATTACTGCTTTGCACACTCTTGGCATTCTCTTGATGAGCTTCAAGAGGTAGTCACCTGAAATGGTTTTCCAACAGTCTTGAAGGAGTTCCCAGAGATGCTTAGCACTTGTTGGCCCTTTTGCCTTCACTCTGCGGTCCAGCTCACCCCAAACCATCTCGATTGGATTCAGGTCCAGTGACTGTGGAGGCCAGGTCATCTGGCGCAGCACTCAATCACTCTCCTTTTTGGTCAAATAGCCCTTACACAGCCTGGAGGTGTGTTTGGGGTCGTTGTCCTGTTGAAAAATAAACGATGGTCCAACTAAACGCAAACCGGATGGGATGGCATGTCGCTGCAGGATGCTGTGGTAGCCATGCTGGTTCAGTATGCCTTCAATTTGGAATAAATCCCCAACAATGTCACCAGCAAAGCACCCCCACACCATCACTCCTCCTCCTCCATGCTTCACGGTGGGAACCAGGCATGTAGAATCCATCCGTTCACCTTTTCTGCTTCGCACAAAGACACTGCGGTTGGAACCAAATATCTCAAATTTGGACTCATCAGACCATTTTCCGGACTGACTGACCTTCATTTGTTTAAGTAATGACGGCCACTCGTTTCTCTTTACTTAGCTGATTGGTTCTTGCTATAATATGAATTCTAACAGTCGTCCAATAGGGCTGTCGGCTGTGTATCAACCTGACTTCTGCACAACACAACTGATGGTCCCAACCCCATTAATAAGGGACAAAATTCCACTAATTAACCCTGACAAGGTACACCTGTGAAGTGAAAACCATTTCAGGTGACTACCTCATGAAGCTCGTTGAGATAACACCAAGGGTTTGCAACGCTATCAAAAAAGCAAAGGGTGGCTACTTTGAGGAATCTAAAATATAAGATGTTTTCAGTTATTTCACACTTTTTTTTGTTAAGTACATAATTCCATGTGTTCATTCATAGTTTTGATGCCTTCAGTGAGAATCTACAATGTAAATAGTCATGATAATAAAGAAAACACATTGAATGAGAAGGTGTGTCCAAACTTTTAGCCTATACTATATATATATATTTGGCCGTTGATATTTTCATTCGCCGGACAACTACACGTGTACTGCCATCATTTGCCAGCTAATGTAATCGCTAACACCCGCACATGCACGCCCACTAATCAATATTACCAAAATGTTGCGCCATCTGGTGGCAAATAAGACATTTCTTTGTGCCACCTGGTGACAGAGTAGGAGACTTACAGCTTAAAAAAATAAAATAAAAATGGCGAATAGCCATTCGGGCAAACTAGCTTTAAATTCATTTTCCAATGGTTATGTTTACATTTAAAAAATACTGCATGCATATCTAGAAGTATTCTGTAAGTTTATCGAGTGCCACAGATTTTTTATTTTTTTTGTACCTCTGGGTCAAATCTATCCCTTTCCGGTGCTTCTAGTATAGGGACCTGACCCTACAGTCGCCGGTCAGTAGCGCTGGTGTCACAGCTGCAAGTCATACCTATGACTTTTCTATAAGCCTACTTCACCCCCATCCTTGATTGTGACTGAGAATAAAATGTTTACACCATATGTCTCAAGCGAAAATTTGGGATGTGCGGTTTAGGATATTCGTTTTTACTCTTGAGAATACTGTCGGAACTTGGGCAAGAGAGGTTGATTGCTTATACATAGCATAAACTGCATATTAGAATATCTGGCCTAGCATAGAAATATAATTGGAAACTCGAAATTGCTCAAATTGGCATTTTTTCTAGCATTGCCATGCATAGCTCAACGTGTTTCACATTAGTTTTCCTCAAATTCTCTCTACAGTTTACAATGTCTTAGTCTATAGTTACTTGATTAAGAAATCAAATTCCTATTTTATTCTTTAATGTTCTAAATGTCCTGTCTTGTTAATTTATTTGTAAGCAAAGATAAATTAACATGCTATTATATTTGTTTGAACTCAAATGTCTAGCAAGCTGTCGAACGAATAATAAGGTATTCTATAACTTTGTGATTGTCACTGCTAACTTTTTGCTGGTATTACTTTTAAAAACTGGCTATTTGATTAAAAGCAACGCCTATTTTATTGACGTTTTTTGTGTACTTTAAAATAAAAAAAATGTGTCAGAGGAGGCGAATATTAAAGTAAAATGTCCCTGAAATTGTTTTCATTCCCATTGCCCATACAACTACAGGGCAGTTTGAACATTCTTGTGACACCCGACAATGTTCACTATCTTACGGGTACTTTTAATGTGTGAATTCGTTTCAACACACATCTTACATCAATGATATAACACATCAGTGATATAATAATCATATGTTTCCTGTAGTTCTTGACCAGGTTTGCACGCACTGCAGCAGGGATTTTGTCCCACTCCTCCATCCGGAACTTCTCCAGATCCTTCAGGTTTCAGGGCTGTCACTGGGCAATACGGACTTTCAGCTCCCTCCAAAGATTTTCTATTGGGTTCAGGTCTAGAGACTGGCTAGGCCACTCCAGGACCTTAAGATGCTTCTTATGGAGCCACTCCTTAGTTGCCCTGTGTGTTTCGGGTCGTTGTCATGCTGGAAGACCCAGCCATGACCCATCTTCAATGCTCTTACAGAGGGAAGGAGGTTGTTGGCCAAGATCTCGCGATACATGGCCCCACATCCATCGTCCCCTCAATACGGTGCAGTCGTCCATGCTTCACGGTTGGGATGGTGTTCTTGGGGTTCTTCTTTCAAACACGACGAGTGGAGTTTAGACCAAAAAGCTCTATTTTTGTCTCATCAGACCACATGACCTTCTCCCATTCCTCCTCTGGATCATCCAGATGGTCATTGGCAAACTTCAGATGGGCCTGGACATGCGCTGGCTTGAGCAGGGGGACTTTGCGTGCTCTGCAGGATTTTAATCCATGATGGCGTAGTGTGTTACTAATGGTTTTCTTTGAGACTGTGGTCCCATCTCTCTTCAGGTCATTGACCAGGTCCTGCCGTGTAGTTCTTGGGCTGATCCCTCACTTTCCTCATGATCATTGATGCCCCACGAGGTGAGATCTTGCATGGAGCCCCAGACCGAGTGAGATTGACCGTCATCTTGAACTTCTTCCATTTTCTAATAATTGCGCCAACAGTTGTTGCCTTCTCACCAAGCTGCTTGCCTATTGTCATGTAGCCCATCCCAGCCTTGTGCAGGTCTACAATTTTATCCCTGATGTCCTTACACAGCACTCTGGTCTTGGCCATTGTGGAGAGGTTGGAGTCTGATTGATAGTGTGTGGACTGGTGTCTTTTATACAGGTAACAAGTTCAAACAGGTGCAGTTAATACAGGTAATGAGTGGAGAACAGGAGGGCTTCTTAAAGAAAAACTAACAGGTCTGTGAGAGCCGGAATTTGTACTGGTTGGTAGGTGATCAAATACTTATGTCATGGAATAAAATGCAAATTAATTATTTAAAAATCATACAATGTGATTTTCTGGATTTTTGTTATAGATTTTTGTTAAGTGTACCTATGATAAAAATTACAGACCTCTATATGCTTTGTAAGTAGGAAACATTGCCGATTTTGCAGGTTGTCAAATACTTAACATTTGACCATTTATTCTGTACATTGCTTTTATTATAACTAAAACATTTGGTAAATTACTGATACATCTTTTTGTCTTTGACATCCTAACCAATGACTGTCCATATGTTTCCATCACTATACAAATAGCCTTTGCACTCGCCTGTCTCACTAAGTACGCCAGCAGTTGTGGCAGCCTCTGGACTGATAGACATGGGCATGTGCTCTTTCAATCTAAATATTATTATTTACAGCGGCAGGTAGGCAGGCCCAGAAAAAACATGCTTACCAGCCCAAAGGGTAGAGACACCCATACTCAGATTCTTGAGTATATTATCTTCTACAATTCATTAACCCATGTTAAAATAATATGAATTGGATTCCCTTTAATTTGACATTGTCCCTTAATGTGCAATTTGAAGCACTAATATGACTCCACAAACTTGTGTTTCAGATCAATATTATCCAGCTCTGCTCAAGTCTCTTAGGTCACAGAGGGTCATCTATGTCTGCTGTGGGGAGGACCACACTGCTGCACTAACAAAGGTGACTTATACTAAAAAGTGTACCCCGAGGCATTGAGTAATCTCAAACTCTCACCCATTACTGTACCCAATATATAAGAATTAGCTAGCTTATCACACTCTTGGGACAATGCTGTACTAGTTTATTTATGAGCTCATACTGTACATTGTCCAGCAAACATGACAACAGGTCAACTTACTATGTTGCTGACTGCCTAAGGCACATACGTTCTGCATTCCAGTAGTGTTCCAGTTCCCGAATCCATCCACTTGGAGTGAACTGCAAAAAAACATTAAATTGCAGGAGCTTGTCTCTTTAAATTAGTGTTTTTAAACTGTGTATCCTATGTTTTTTGGAATCCTAAGAATGACAAATGTTAATAAATGGTTATTTGATGAGTAAATAATTTAAAAGGACAAGTATAAATGTGTTTAATAATTTCCTTTGCCTACTATTAGCCAACTAAACCATTTATCGTTTACTCACCCTTTTATATTTTCCAACACCATACTTTTACTGTGCTCTCATGCCTAGAACTGTGGAATCCCAGGAATGACAAATGTCAGTAAAAGGTTATTTGATAAGTAAAATATTTAAAAGGATAGTTTAAATATAAGTGTTTAATCATTTCCTACTGTAAGCCTGCTAAATATATTTTTTATTTTATTTTACTTTTTCATTTACCATTTACTCACCATTTATATTTTTCATCTTCTCACTTACTATTCTCTCAGGCCTAGAACAGTTGAATAATTTATCTATTTCCAATTGTACTCATGAGGCTTTTCCCATTTTCCACGTGTCATATTATAATTAGAAGGGTGTCTTAAATACCTGGGCAGTATCTGATACACTCGACTACTATTGTATGTTGGGACTAACACTACCATAGTCAGCCACTTCTAAGACTCTTAGATAATGTAGCTAGTATTGTTCTTACACTATCTGTACCGTTCAATCATTCTGAATTTTCTTCCACTGCTTAGATTACATTTTTGTCTTTCATAGGAAGGAGGCGTGTTTACATTTGGAGCAGGAGGTTATGGCCAGCTTGGACACAACTCTACAAACCATGAGATTAACCCCAGGAAGGTGTTTGAGCTTATGGGAAATGTTGTGACACAGATTGCTTGTGGACGGTAAATATCAATTACTTGGATAATTTCTGTTTTTAACTAGCACAGGGCTGAATTTTATCAGGTTCATTTCAAAGCTATAGTCTCTCCTGAGAAATGTAAGGAACAAAAGTTCAAGCTTGAGGAAAATATCTGAACCCTATATTATCTGAGTGATCCAAGAGTTATCGGCCGTGATATTATAACGATATTTACATGTCATTACAACATCCATCACTGATTCATGGAAAACCTCTTGAAGGCAAAATCCTGCCAAAACCCCATATTTCTATGTGAAAATGAATGAATAATATGAAAATATCAACAATATTTAGAGACATTTTGGGGCAATTAGTAGTTTAAGTAAAGCCCAGATGTCTAAACCCACTCTGCAAAGCCATTTCTAAGCAGGCCGGGTAGGAATTTTTACTTTCATGGATACGTAGCTAGAAAAAATAGATGCACAACAAATTCAGTCACTATCACCATATTACATATAATATATACATATTACAAGTTACATTACATATACTATTTGTGAAATTGCTTAAACAAACAGCACTATCAATTGAGTGATTACATACCATGCTAAACATTGTACATTTTGCATTGCGAGCTGAAATTGGTGTTTATCGACTACTTGTGGCGGTTAGCAGGGCAAGGTTACCTGGTTCAGTAAAACAAATTGAGCACAATGGAAAGTATGTAGCAGATATGGCAGAACTGAAGCTGCGAGACAGCAAAGGAAACTATAATATTGTTTTGTTTCATTATAGTTGGAGAAAAAACTATATTTATCTGGCAGTGCACTGTATATTTTGAGAAAATGTAAACAAAATACACACTTTGTCATGACAATATAGAAGGATCGATGTGATCTAAACAAGTTTGTCAATACCATCTACTGGTTGATATGGCGATCTGAAGTTCAGGTAATTGTTTTAAAAGCATAATGAAATATCAGTGTGTTATCCTGTATCTTCATTTTCCAAAATATATAGCTACAACACATTACATCCAGAATTTTCAAATTTTACAGATGGACTACTTACAAGTTAAATCATGGTGAAAGAAGTTATTTTACTCACTATTGGAACAGACTTTCACTGAATCTACTGAATTTGTGACTTGTGCGTTTCTGGGGGTGGATTACCCTTTTAAAGACCGCCTTGAGACAGATTGATGTTATATTTTCTCTTTTGTGGCTGTTTGATCTTTTCAAGACAGCACACTTTGGCCTTCATCCCCTCGTCCGGGAAGATTGATTCATTTGGTCTGGGAGGGAACGGACAGCTGGGTACTCGCTCCACCTCAAACAGGAACAGCCCTGCCCCAGTCAAAGGGCCCTGGGTAGCCTACAACGGTCCAACTCCCACCAGTACAGGTTAGCAGAAACTTGATTGCACAGGTTACTTCAGACATGGTTCCTCAGGTAAACTCTAATTTTTTCCCGGAATGTGTAAATGGACCTGGCCAAGATAAGCGAATGTCTCTGACTTAGACCATTAAAAGGAATGACTACCATCTCTCGCTCTGTGCCTCGTGTCCTGCCTACCCTTCACTGTTACAGTAGGAGGTGCTTTAGGAAGCATTGGATGAACTCTCTTCAGATTATCTCAACAAATTGACAGCTAGACCAAAGGTCTGCAAGGCTGCAAATTAAGGATTCTTTGATGAAAGTGAAAACAAAATTATTATTTCTAACTTTGTCAATGACTATTTCTTATTCATTTTGCTATATTTCCTATTAAAAAAAATGTAATGTATGTTTTCATGAAAAGGACATTTCTAGGTGACCCCCAACTTTTGAACGGTAGTGTACATTCGTGGTAAAAATTCAAGAATCTGTCCCTGTCTTGCAGATTATTGATCCACTATATTTAGAACCCTTTCCAAAGCATTTGATATAAAGTTGCAGCCTACTGCAGAAGGGGCTGTCTTTGGTGTACCGAACAACAACCCTTCTCTGACCAGCTGCATGCCATTGCCTTTGCCTCCCTGTTAGCCCACAGAAGTATTCTATTAAACTGGAAATCTGTTGATCCTCCCCTAGTCTCTCTATGGCTCAAAGATCTGATGCTGTTCATAAAATTAGAAAAACCTAAGTATACAATCCAAGGGTCAACCTACTAATTTTATTCCACCTTTGACCCGATGACATTCTATTTTGAACAGCTTCAAACACTTCCTCTAAATTAGAACTCTTGACCCCAACCACCACCCTCTGAGATTACTGATATAGGCCTGTACGATCATCCAAGCACCTGAAATTGTTAGGCTATTACATATTTTTTTCTCCCCTTTAGCTTGTATTGAAGTTCAATGTTGTACGCTTCTGTTTTGTTTTTGGACGTGTAACTCAAAACATTCTGGAGTGTGTTTGGAGGCATCCTTTGGGGGGCAAAAAATGGTAAACGTACAATATCTTTAAAGGTGCACTATGCAAGTTTTTACGCCACATATTGGCAGTGAGTTGAATATCGGTTCTATAACTCCATTAGGACTGACAATATCATTACTAACTTTGAGCATACTGGCCAGTCTGAAGCAGTGTCACCTCCAAACATCGATGCTGGAACAATAAACGCAGACTTTTAATTTCATATGGGGACAACATTGGTGGATCCTTTCCCTAACTACGGAACATGGAATAAATAAAGTCAACAGCTAAATCAATCAAACACTATTTTCCAGCAAATGGTATCAAGGAGTGTCTGCTCGGACACAACTTGGCTAGCAAATGTTAGCTTATCATCTCAACCAAAAACCTTCCTAAAAATTATCTGCGCTCATATACATAAAATAAACAAGAACATTGAATGATTTTCCACTCCAAATAATTGTTTCTCAGTCATCATCAATCTAGTAACATACACATGGCTTTCCTTGACTATCTGGCTAACTAGCTAAATTAGGTATCTAATGTAATGTAACCTTATTATCAAGCAGAAATGTAGCCAACTCGGCATAACTGTTCATACAAACTTCAGCTTTTGCCATCTAATAAATGCGTTTTACTCCATGCTTTATAGAACAAGAATTTGATACACTGCCGATTTTGCAGGTTTTCCCGCTTACAAAGCATGTAGAAGTCAAATTTTTATCATAGGTACTCTTCAACTGTGAATGACGGAATCTAAAACAAAAATCCAGAAAATCCCATTGTATGATTAAGTAATTAATTTGCATTTTATTGATTGACATACACTCACCTAAAGGATTATTAGGAACACCATACTAATACTGTGTTTGAACCCCTTTCGCCTTCAGAACTGCCTTAATTCTACGTGGCATTGATTCAACAAGGTGCTGAAAGCATTCTTTAGAAATGTTGGCCCATATTGTTAGGGTAGCATCTTGCAGTTGATGGAGATTTGTGGGATGCACATCCAGGGCACGAAGCTCCCGTTCCACCACATACCAAAGATTCTATTGGGTTGAGATCTGGTGACTGTGGGGGCCATTTCAGTACAGTGAACTCATTGTCATGTTCAATAAACCAATTTGAAATGATTCAAGCTTTGTGACATGGTGCATTATCCTGCTGGAAGTAACCGTCAGAGGATGGGTACATGGTGGTCATAATGGGATGGACATGGTCAGAAACAATGCTCAGGTAGGCTGTGGCATTTAAACGATGCCCAATTGGCACTAAGGGGTCTAAAGTGTGCCAAGAAAACATCCCCCACACCATTACACCACCACCACCAGCCTGCACAGTGTTAACAAGGCACGATGGATCCATGTTCTCATTCTGTTTACGCCAAATTCTGACTCCACCATCTGAATGTCTCAACAGAAATCGAGACTCATCAGACCAGGCAACATTCTTCCAGTCTTCAACTGTCCAATTTTGGTGAGCTCATGCAAATTGTAGCATCTTTTTCCTATTTGTAGTGGAGATGAGTGGTACCCGGTGGGGTCTTCTGCTGTTGTATCCCATCCGCCTCAAGGTTGTGCGTGTTGTGGCTTCACAAATGCTTTGCTGCATACCTCGGTTGTAATGAGTGGTTATTTCAGTCAAAGTTGCTCTTCTATCAGCTTGAATCAGTCGACCCATTCTCCTCTGACCTCTAGCATCAACAAGGCATTTTCGCCCACATGACTGCCGCATACTGGATGTTTTTCCCTTTTCACACCATTCTTTGTAAACCCTAGAAATGGTTGTGCGTGAAAATCCCAGTAACTGAGCAGATTGTGAAATACTCAGACCGGCCCGTCTGGCACCAACAACCATGCCACGCTCAAAATTGCTTAAATCACCTTTCTTTCCCGTTCAGTTTGGGGTTCAGGAGATTGTCTTGACCAGGACCACACCCCTAAATGCATTGAAGCAACTGCTGATTAGATAATTGCATTAATGAGAAATTGAACAGGTGTTCCTAATAATCCTTTAGGTGAGTATAAGTATTTGATACATCAGAAAAGCAGAACTTAATATTTGGTACAGAAACCTATGTTTGCAATTACAGAGATCATAAGTTTCCTGTAGTTCTTGACCAGGTTTGCACACACTGAAGCAGGGATTTTGACCCACTCCTCCATACAGACCTTCTCCAGATCCTTTAGGTTTCGGGGCTGTCGCTGGGCAATACAGACTTTCAGCTCCCTCCAAACATTTTCTATTGGGTTCATGTCTGGAGACTTGCTAGGCCACTCCAGGACCTTGAGATGCTTCTTATGGAGCCACTCATTTGTTGCCCTGGTTGTGTGTTTTGGGTCGTTGTCATGCTGGAAGACCCAGCCATGACCCATCTTCAATGCTCTTACTGAGGGAAGGAGGTTGTTGGCCAAGATCTCGCGATACATGGCCCCATCCATCCTCCTCTCAATACGGTGCAGTCGTCCTGTCCCCTTTGCAGAAAAGCATCCCCAAAGAATGATGTTTCCACCTCCATGCTTCACGGTTGGGATGGTGTTCTTGGGGTTGTACTCATCCTTCTTCTTCCTCCAAACACGGCGAGTGGAGTTTAGACCAAAAAGCTCTATCTTTGTCTCATCAGACCACATGACCTTCTCCGATTCCTCCTCTGGATCATCCAGATGGTCATTGGCAAACTTCAGATGGGCCTGGACATTCGCTGGCTTGAGCAGGGGACCTTGTGTGCGCTGCAGGATTTTAATCCATGACGGCGTAATGTGTTACTAATGGTTTTCTTTGAGAATGTGGTCCCATCTCTGGTCATTGACCAGGTCCTGCCATATAGGTCTGGGCTGATCCCTCACTTTTCTCATGATCATTGATGCCCCACGAGGTGAGATCTTGCATGGAGCCCCAGACCGAGGGAGATTCACCGTCATCTTGAACTTCTTCCATTTTCTAATAATTGCGCCAACAGTTGTTGCCTTCTCACCAAGCTGCTTGCCTATTGTCCTGTAGCCCATCCCAGCCTTGTGCAGGTCTACAATTTTATCCCTGATGTCTTTATACAGCTCTTTGGTCTTGGCCATTGTGGAGAGGTTGGAGTCTTTTTGAGTGTGTGGACAGGTGTCTTCTATACAGGTAATGAGTGGAGAACAGGAGGGCTTCTCAAAGAAAAACTAACAGGTCTATGAGAGCCGGAATTCTTTCTGGTTGGTAGGTGATCAAATACTTACTTCATGCAATTGAATGCAAATTAACTATTTAAAAATCATACAATGTAATGCAAGTTCTCCCACTCAAAAAGATGAGAGAGGCCTGTAATTTTCATCATAGGTACACTTCAACTATGAGAGACAAAATTTAAAAAAGTATCCAGAAAATCATATTGTAGGATTTTTAATGAATGTATTGGTAAATTATGGTGAAAAATAAGTATTTGGTCAATAACAAAAGTTCATCTCAATACTTTGTTATATACCATTTGTTGGCAATGACAGAGGTCAAACATTTCTGTAAGTCTTCACAAGGTTTTCACACACTTGCTGGTATTTTGGTCCATTCCTCCATGCAGATCTCCTCTAGAGCAGTGATGTTTTGGGGCTGTCGTTAAGCAACACAGATTTTCAACTTCCTCCAAAGATTTTCTATGGGGTTGAGATTTGGTGACTGGCTAGGCCACTCCAGGACCTTGAAATGCTTCTTACAAAGCCACTCCTTCATTGCTCGGGCGGTGTGTTTGGGATCATTGTCATGCTGAAAGACCCAGCCACGTTTCATCTTCAGTGCCCTTGCTGATGGAAGGATGTTTTCACTAAAAATCTCACGATACATGGCCCCATTAATTATTTTCTTTACATGGATCAGTTGTCCTGGTCCCTTTGCAGAAAAACAGCCCCAATGCATGATGTTTACACCCCCATGCTTCACAGTAGGTATGGTGTTCTTTGGATGCAACTCTGCATTCTTTCTCCAAACAGGACGAGTTGAGTTTTTACCAAAAAGTTATTTTGCTTTCATGACCATATGACATTCTCCCAATCCTCTTCTGGACCATCCAAATGCTCTCTAGCAAACCTCAGACGGTCCTGGACATGTACTGGCTTAAGCAGGGGGACACATCTGGCACTGCAGGATTTGATTCCCTGGCGGCTTAGTGTGTTACTGATGGTAGCCTTTGTTACTTTGGTCCCAGCTCTCTCCAGGTCATTCACTAGGTCCCCCCGTGTGGTTCTGGGATTTTTGCTCACCGTTCTTGTGATAATTTTGACCCATTGGGGTGAGATCTTGCGTGGAGCCTCGGAGATTATCAGTGGTCCGTTTTTTTATAATTGCTCCCACAGTTGATTTCTTCACACCATGCTGCTTACCTATTGCAGATTCAGTCTTCCCAGCCTGGTGCAGGTCTACAATTTTGTTTCTGGTGTCCTTTGACAGCTCTTAAGTCTTGGCCATATTGGAGTTTGGAGTGTGACTGTTTGAGGTTGTGGACAGGTGTCTTTTATACTGATAACAATTTCAAACAGGTGCCATTAATACAGGTAATGAGTGGAGGACAGAGGAGCCTCTTAAAGAAGAAGTTACAGGTCTGTGAGAGCCAGAAATCTTGCTTGTTTGTAGGTGACCAAATACTAATTTTACCGAGGAATTTACCAATTTTTCTCATTTTGTCTCTCATAGTTGAAGTGTACCTATGATGAAAATTACAGGCCTCTCTCATCTTTTTAAGTGGGAGAAATTGCACAATTGGTGGCTGACTAAATACTTTTTTGCCCCTATTTAAAAGAGTTGTTTAGAGAGATAAATACCTGAGAATTTGCAGAATTTAGCGGAATTTATCACAAATGACAAATGTAAGGGGCATACTCTTGACAAGGAAGGTCAGGGAGCAAAATGCAAGTGGTTTTAGAGGTACAGGTCATCTGGATTGGAAGCTATTAAGGTAGTTTGTGAATTAGGTAATAGAAATGTAATAATACATGTCATTCTAGAATAAAATCAAGATTATGAATTTGTAAAAAAGAGGTGTACCTTTCAGAACAGAGGTAAAGGAACACAACAAACTTGTTGTTGAATCTCTAACTCCTATAGATGATGAGCTATTAATAAAGAGTGGTTTCGAAAGATATATTCCTGTAAATTAACCGAAGTTTGAAATGGCAAATCTAAGGGGCGTACTTTTGACAAGGAAGGTCAGTGAACAAAATGCAAGTGGATTTAGAGGTCCATGTAATCTGGATTTATAAAATATAGTTAATGCAAATAATGTAATAGAGTTGTAATAATGCATGTAATTGTAAAATGAAATACAGATAATTCATTTGGGGGGGGGGAAAGTGTACCTTTCAGAATAGAGGTAATGGAGCACACCACACTTGTTTTTAGATCTCTAACTCATAGGGATAGTGAGCTATTAAAAAAGAGCGGTTTTGAGAGATACATTCCTGTAAATTAACCAAAATGGCAAATCTAAGGGGCGTACCTTTGAAAAGGAAGGTCAGTAACTTTAGATTCTGTCCAAGTTTGAGCCATGAACAAAATAAATGCAACCAGATGTCAGGGGAGAGCCATCTTTATTCAGCATGAGTCTATGATGTTGACCTTCCATTTCTCATTTCTATCTCTTTCATATTTAGAGGCAACACTGTCTTTTATGCCAGAATACATAGGAGGTGGCCAGTGGTCATAACCAACAATTACACATTCTAATACCCTCCAATAAGAAAGGTTTATCCTACAATAGACCCTTGTATGGTATGTTCTAACCTATGGTCAATGGACCTGTCCATATAGCCTATGTCAGTCACATGGGCAACTCTATACAGGAGGTATGGATAGAATGTATGGACAGGATGTGTGGGGTCCATCAGTAACAGGCAACACGTCCTATCTATGGTTCTTCTTTCAGAGTTAGTCAGCACATCTGTGTTGTGTTAAGTTTCTCATGCCCATTTCCTATCAGTAAACTAAATGCAAGGAGTTTTAGAGGTCCATGTCATCTGGATTGGAAGCTATTAAAAATAGTTCATGTGAATTAGATAATATAGTGGTAATAATGAATGCATTTATAAAATGAAATACAGATAATGTATATTAAAAGATAAAAGAGGCAAACTTTTCAGAAGTGCGGTAAAAGAAAAGACCACACTTGTTTGTAGGTCTCCAACTCATATGGATATTGAGCTATTGAAAACATTGTGTAGAAGGTTTAATATTTATCTAATCACCAAAATGTAAAAGGGCAAATCTAAAGGTCAGTGACCAACATACAAGTGGTTGTACGTGTATATGTCACCTCTATAGGAATCTATTAAAAAATGAAATGTATAAGGTTTAACAACAATATATTTTTTTAGTCCCATTGAATTAGCTGTATTGCACTTTCATGACAGTCCCTAAACTACTGAACAGACCTTTGACAGCATTTTGCTAAATTTTGGGCTTTGCTAAACAAAGTTTTCGTCTTTATACGATTTGTTTTGGAAGAGGTATTGACGATCTAACTCCAAGTATCCAACATAAAACCAAATTTACCCCCGGTTAATTGTCACCATGCTACGAGCGTTAGCTGTCTGGTTGCATTATCACTGATGTTTGCCCTGTTAAACGGGGGTCCTGAAAAATCGCTTTCCAATATCTCTTTTTCTGAGAGTAGGCAACAGTACACCAAATAATTAGTTCAGGCATTTTCAGTGGAGTAACGATAGTCCACAAATACAGCTCTGGAACAAACTAAGAGACCACTGCAAAATTATCAGTTTCTCTACTTTTACTATTCATAGGTATTCATAGTAAAATGAACAGTTTTGTTTTATTCTACAAACTACTGACAATATTACTCCCAAATTCCAAATAAAAATATTGTCAGAGTTTTTGTAGAAAATGACTGGTCAAAGTAATCAAAAGAAAATGTATTGTATTGAGACCTCAAATAATGCAAAGAAAACATTCATATTCATTTTTCAATACCAGAATACTAATATTTTAACTTAGGAAGAGTTCAGAAATCAATATTTGCTGGAATAACCCTGATTTTGATCACAGCTTTCATGCGTCTTGGTATGCTCTCCACCAGTCTGTCACATTGCTGTTTGGTGACTTTATGCCACTCCTGGCAAAAAAATAGAGTAGCTCTGCTTTGTTTAATGGCTTGTGACCATCCATCTTCCTCTTGATCAAATTCCAGAGGTTTTCAATGGGGTTCAGGTCTGGAGATTGGGCTGGCCATGACAGGGTCTTGATCTGGTGGTCCTTCATCCACACCATGATTGACCTGTCTGTTTTAAACAAAGTATTTAATCGACAATCATTTCAGACAAATAAACGATTCCAATAATTGGAAACATTCCAAAAATATCGAATTCAGTTATCGAAACCAGTTAACCCTGGTTTGGTGATGTCATGTAAGGCTTTCCTAGCTTTTTTTGTCTTGTTTTGATTTAATCTTTGATTGGAATAAAAATATTTCCAGTAAATAACTTGATATATAGAATACATTGCAGGATTATTCATGCTCTTCTGTTACAAATATATTGTCAAGACTGGACATCTAATCCTTTGTATTCCAGACATGGAGCAGGGCTGTTGGGTGAAGAGGATATATGCTGGAGGTGACCAGAGCTTTGCCCACTATTACACCCCTGAGGTAACTGTCCTAATAATTTAGCCTGGTTTATTAGAATAAAGTATTTTTTTAAATATAGATTTATTTTATAATTACAGCGTGTTTAATTGGTAGTATTGAACAACACACATTTTTTTTCTTTCAGAATTCTCTGGTCCCCAATGATGTTAGAGAACCAGATCCCAGAAGACAAATATGTACCTTATCGGCTGATCTCGCTCAGAGATGGCTTGACCACTATACACCCGGAAGACTCCCGCAAGAGATTTCAAAGTAAAATTCCTCTTTTGCAGAACATGCTCAGAATATGTTTTTTGAAATTAAATGAAAGGAAATTTTTGTCAGAATTAGATTATGAATTTTCTAATAATACCTTGTGAATCTAAACTTGAATTTTGAGTATATTTTTCCTTGACCTTTCTTTTAGCGAGATTGATCTGCTGTTTTCATCTGCAAGTTGCCTCAATGGAAGCTTTCTGGCTGGGAGGTAAATTTCAATCCCACTTTACTTAAAAATGGCACTGAAGTATTTAAATGGTACAATGGTTTTTCACTTAAAATTTATTATCTGTCAGTATGTGGATTCATTTTTGAAGCAGTAGCATTTCCTTAAATTCATGTTTAAATTTAAGCATTTAAAATGTTCAATTGTCTTTATATTAAGTGTATATTAAACAAATTTTAATTACAAAGTTTAATTACTGCCCTGTTAATACTATATGCATGTCTGAAAACAGTTAATAATACTGTATCTTGTAAAAACTATTGCTAGTTTGTCAATTGCATTTTAAAACCGTGTCAACTGTGGAATAATAAAACATGCCTAATTAATTTGTCACAAACACACAGAGCAGTTTGTATTTTATCTTGCCTTAAAATGTTTGGTCTTTGTAAATTTTCCACTTAAGGAAATTAATTTGTTTTGTGCAGCCATCCTGATCACTACAACACAAGCAGTAAATGCTCAGGTGTTGATATGAACATGGCGCGTCTCCTGTTTCACAGAGTTGTTCAACATGACTATCCAGAAATCACACAGCAGGTAAGTGTTTATCAGGAATCAATCCATCCGTCACCAAATCAGTTTTGGGTTATGGTTTACCACATACTAGTCCTCATGGTGTCATGTTATTTGATGACTGGTTTTCTAAATAGTGTATACATTGCTGTTTGTAAGTCTGTGATTCACTGACCCCACAAGATACTGCATATTCTCTCTCGTGATGTTGTGCCAGGCCTGTACTGCAGCAATCTTCAGTTATTAGTTTTAAGGTATTTATTCTTTAAGTGTAATTTTGAGCAAATAAAAGTGATGTTCTATTGGCTTTTCATTTGGCCAGTCAACAACTTCACCTCTTTGTTTTTTTATTTGAAGATATATTCACAGGGATTTTATTAGGTAATCTTTTAGGGAGTGAGAAAGTAAGGGGCTGGATTCAAACCCATTCTGCAGCAGTGCATGTGCACCAAAAGATGCAACTTTGACTGATGGACCAACCTAGGCCACCAATAACATTTGCAAATGCTGCATGTAGTTGCAGAGCTCAAGAGCACTGATTCTTTTTTGATCTTTCAATGTCTCGTCTTTGGTCCCCAAGTTGACAGACACCAATAGCAGCCTCCAAAGACAAACACAAAGCCTAGAATCAAGACTAGACTTTGACAGCTCTGCCTAAAACAAATGTTGACAGAACACAATAAATTAAACATTTAAAAAAAACAGTCCAGCCAACTAGCCCAATACTTTTGCTGGCATGAAAAGGGTCTATTAAAAAGTTTAATTTTGGAATGGTTAAACCCATACGTAATTGTTTGATTTTTATTCCAATTGTTGAGTATAAAGCCAAAATAAGAAGGAAAAAACACTTCACTCTTCCAACAATTAGGGAGCACAATTCATGTAAAGGAGTTTAGTGTATGAGATGGGTCATGTGTTCTTCTTTGCCAGATTGCGGCCAGTCTAGAGAAGAACCTGATTCCCAGGCTAAGCAGCTCCCCTCCAGACATCGAGGCTCTGAGACTCTACCTCACTCTGCCTGAATGCCCTCTCTTCAGTGACCGAAACACATACATAACTCTGGCCATCCCGTTTGCCAAGGCACTCGTCAGTCTTAAAGCTGCTCCACTAAAAGTGCTTGGTAAGTAGCTATTGAAAGTTTTCAGTTAAGATGTTGGAGCAGCAAGTCCAGATCAACATTAATCAACATCTTCAAATGTGCTTTACCTGAAAATATAAGTGTTTTTTGTAGGATATTCATTTACTTCAAATGTGTGTTTACATATTCTACTAGTTGTCAATTTAATCTTTGTTTACATTTTGCATCTAAATTGTATTAAGTCTCTTTTCTCTGCCATCATCTAGGTAACTGGTGGTCTAAATTTGAGGCCCCAGTCTTCCAGAGGCTGGTGGAGCTTTACAAGGACGTGGTGGTGTATCTACTCAGGATGCATAAGGTGGGAATTCCCCACTCCGAGCAGCGGGTTTTCACCTGCTTCCTGGATACATCTCTCAAGCTCCTGGAAATGCTACATGCTGTAAGCGCTCAGACCTATTGCATATGCCTGATTCACACTATATGGCAGAACCGAGTCAGGTTCAAGCAATGCTGTAGGAGACCAGCCTCTCTTGCGAAAAAAAAATAAAAATAAACAATTGTCCAGCTTTCCTTTCAAATGCCTTAGTGTTAACTGTATTTTACGAATCTCCTAGGTGAATGAAAGAGACGGACATATCATACAGTACGACAAATTCTACATCCATGAGTTGGATGACCTTATAGACATCCGAAACGACTATATCACTTGGATTCAACAACAGATGTACTCAATGGTGAGTCGAGCAGCTTCCGTGCAGTCTCTGCGAATGAACACTGTTAATCAGTGCAGTCTCTGTGAATACCTTATTTTTTTGCAAACCGTAACTGGTCCTCCTTTAAGCTCATGCCTTTGTTCCCTTAGGCTCACGACAGTGCGGTCACGCTGTGTAAATACCCTTTCGTGTTTGATGCCCAGGCAAAGACCACCCTGCTCCAGACTGACGCCGTTATACAAATGCAGGTGAGGATGAATCAAATTACTCATTCTGTTTTGCATAACGAACAAAAGAGTTTATCAAGGCACCATTTCCATGATGTGTCCTCGTAATTCAGTTTGAGAGACATTCAGGTTGAGAGCTCAGTTCCTCTCGTGTGTTTTTACTGTTATTGAGATTCTTGCTGTAGAACTAAAAGCGATGTAGGAGTTAAATACATTAGTAATGTTAATTTTCTTTGTGGCGTATTAGATGGCTGTAGACCAGGCGCAGCGGCAGAACTTCAGCTCCATGTTCCTGCCCGTGGTTGTGGAGTCAGTGAACCCTTGCCTCATCCTCATCGTACGAAGGGAAAACATTGTTGGCGATACCATGGAGGTCCTCCGAAAGTCCAAAAACGTTGACTACAAGAAACCTCTGAAGGTTTGCCCTTCGCCAGATCCTCTGGCCTGTGTTAATTATGGCCCAACTGGGGAGGGGGGTCAGTTGGTCAAGTCCAGCAAGCGTTACTTTCCAATTTTGCTGTTTGGTGCATAATGACTACAGTCCTGGATTAGTCACACCATGCTGTTGAGACATACCCATAACTAGACACTGGAGTTTATGGTTGCATTTCTGCATATTCAGGTGATATTCGTCGGAGAGGAAGCGGTCGATGCCGGCGGGGTGAGGAAGGAATTCTTCCTACTGATCATGAGAGAACTCCTGGACCCAAAGTATGGGATGTTCCGATATTACGAGGAGTCCAGGTTGATCTGGTTTGCGAACAAGGTACACTTGTCGACATTTAAAGGGCTATTAGTTGAAGCTTTGTCAAAGTCCTGTGAATTTCATGGTCCATCCATTAGATGGAAATAATATTTTTCTCACTATGTCTCCTGTTCTGTTTCAGACATTTGAGGACATTGACCTGTTCCACCTGGTTGGGGTCATCTGTGGGCTGGCTATCTACAACCTCACCATTGTGGAGCTCCACTTCCCGGTAGCCCTCTACAAGAAGCTCCTAAAGAGGAAACCCACATTGGAGGATGTTAAGGAGCTGATGCCTGATGTGGGCAGGTCAGCTTAGGGGTCAAGAACCTCAGGTTTCCCTTTACTAACTTTTTTCTTATTTCAATTTTTTTGTTTAACTTTCATGTATTCTTACCGTTCTATATGTCAGTGTTCTGTTTTATTCTGTGCAGTCTGCTCGTGTTCAATATCCATTATGCATATCGGAATTTTTCTGCTGTTTCCATCTGCTGATTTTGTAACATTGTTTTCTCTAAGGTTATAGATGTTTTAGAATTATTTACTGTAGTGTGCACTATATTTTCTTCCCCCATTATTTTGTCTAACACCAGGAATCTGCAGCAGTTACTGGACTACACTGAAGATGATGTTGAAGAAATTTTCTGCTTGAACTTCACAGTATGTGAATGAGATTTAACATGTCTCAAAACAATTGACTGTGTTAAAGTATTTCTTAATCTCTTGATTAGAGATGACAAATTTGTGATAAGTGGTTTGTTGTTACATTTGTCAGGCGTTTCTGTCAATGTGATTTCGGTCTTGTTTCAGATTACAGTGGAAAACTTTGGTGCCACAGAAGTCCTGGAACTGGTCCCCAACGGCTTGGATATCTCTGTTGACAATTCCAACAGGTAGTTTTCTGAAGCCTTGTAAATACACCTGAGCTCACCAGTAAATCATGCTGGACATCAACAGTGTTTAGATGGTGGAAAACCTGTTTAAACAAGTGGGTCTTCTTATTAGTTGTATGTAAATGGTTTATCTTTTATTTTTTTGTTTTCTCTCAGGTCAGAATTTGTCGCCGCATATGTGGACTACATCTTCAACAGATCCGTCGCCCCGCTCTTCGAAGCCTTTCATGCAGGCTTCCACAAAGTGTGCGGTGGGAAGGTTCTGGAGCTGTTTCAGCCCAATGAACTTCAAGCTATGGTCATCGGCAACACCAACTACGACTGGAAGGAGCTTGAAAAGGTACAGCAGTTGTCATTAGTGTTAATGTTAGCATCACAGAGATGAAAAAATATAGCAGGGTCATAGTAGTGATCTTTCACCAGAGCACTGAGTACAAAGGAGAGTACTGGGCTGAACATCCTACCATCAAGATCTTCTGGGAGGTGTTCCATGATTTATCTTTGGAGAAGAAGAAGCTGTTTCTCTGTAAGTGTTTCCCTGGAAAGGTCATGTCATATCAGGCTATGTCATGTTATGATGTAATGCTAGCAGTAACTATTGGCTGTTTGAATAGAGTAATATGCAGAATCTTTCATGCCAAGTAATTTATATGAATACTTCCAGACAATTGTTTTTACATATGGGTGGCCCTCAGGACTCGAACCCACCAGGCTTTTAGAATGCTGTGCTAGGATCTATTACAGTGGTTCTCAAACCTCTCTTGGGGACCCCCAGCTGGTGCATGTGTTAGGTTCCAGTATTCCAGAGCTAGCACACATTAAACCCTAGGAGAGGTTTGAGACTTATGAAATGTGCTTTTTATTTCAAACACCTTGACAGTGGGGTAATTGGTGTGGTCTTTTATAGTGTTTCTCACCGGTAGTGACCGTATTCCCATCCTGGGGATGAAAAGCCTAAAGCTTGTGATCCAGCCTACGGGAGGTGGGGAACACTACCTGCCAGTGGCACACACCTGCTTCAACCTACTGGACCTGCCAAAGTACAGCAGCCGAGAGACTCTCCAGGACAAACTTCTCCAGGCCATAGACCACAATCAAGGTTTCAACCTGGCCTGATAGATGGCACACAGACAATGCCTAGCTCCACCCTCAGACAGTTTATGGTAATCAGTCATTTGCACACTTCGCCTCGCCTGCTCTGCCTCGCCATCTCTCAATCAATTCCTGCTTGGACACTGAAGAACTGTCACTGGTGTGAAAAAAATAAAGCTACACTGCATTTATAGGGGCCAGATGGTTCTACAAGAGGCTTGAGCGCTGTTTTCCTGACTAGCAAATCCGAACAGCATTTAATTTTCAAGGTCTACCTATGTTTTGATAATTCAGTTAACATTGTTTGGATTCTTTTTCTTGTAGATAAGCTTTTACTCATGTTTGGATATAAACTAGTGTAAAGAAGTTGAAGTTCTGTGTAAAGAAGTATAAAATCTTTGAGTTCCGCTGTTCCAAGATGGTACTGTTCCTGACTTAAATCTACTATGGCAATTTCTGCCATAAAGAGAAATGAATCTTCTACCATGGTAAAATGTGGTATGAATGTGAGTTTGATGTTGAGTGGATGTTCTAGGCTGTAAGCCTAAACCTACGCATAAATATAATGTAAAAAAAATATTATTAAAAACATAACACCCATTCATATTGTATGACAAAGTGTAGAGGTTTAGGCTTCAGTTGTTAGATTGATACTTAAAACTGAATTTTTGTTTAAAAAAATGTTTAGTTCTCGTTTATCAAATGCAAAAAATAACAATAATTACACTCACTGGCCACTAACTTGTTTTGTACCGGATAGGACCTTCTTTTAACATCTGCTTCAAGGTTCAACACGTTATGGTTTCAGGGATGCCCTTATTAATACCCCTTTATTAAAGAGTAGTTATTTTAATATTTGTGGCCTTTTCATCCACTTCAACAGATCTAGCCCTTCTCCTCTAACCTCTCATTAACAAGGTGTTTACGCCCGTAGAACTGCCACTGAATGAGGTTTTACAGTATGTTCGTCACACCATTTTCTGTAAACTCTAGAGACTGTTGTGTGTGACAATCCCTGGTCAGCTGTTTCTTAGAGGCTGGAACCAGGTCTGGCATCAACAATCATACCATGGTAAAAGTTGCTTGAATCTTCCCCATTCTAATGTTTGGTCAAACCTCTTGACCATGTCTGCAAGGTATTTGTATTGAATTACAGCCACATGATTCCATGTTTGGCTATTTGCTATGAGCAATTGTACCTAATGTAGTGGCAGGTGAGTGTATTTTCTAATTTGTTGAGGGATAACACTAGAGAACTTCGCTGATATAACATCAAACAGTAGTTAAATAAAACATTTTGCACAACCCAGTGGTATTCAAAGTTTTTCAGTGAGGACCCCATTAATTTCAGCCAAATTCTGGGAAAACTATTTTGGGGGTCAGAATTTCTCATACCCCCACCCAACCACAAAACTAATTACATAACTTTAGAATCTGTACATTTTTACATTCATTAATAACCTTTTTTTGTAATATTTAATCTGACAGACATTACTAATGTACTTTAACATTTTGTTTTTCATATCTCTCCCATCACCTTCTCAAAAATGTTCTGTATTGTCCCATACAATATTGTTCCTGAAATAAATAATGCATTTTAACATCACCACTGTGGTTGAGTCACAACCCAGACTAGGAATCCCACTGATTTAAAGGATTTACAGATCATATGGCATCAAGTGGCAGTGTGGACGGTCTCATTAAATATAGAATACATTTTAACGCTGCTCCCATTTGACCTCAAAATACCCATTTATCCCATATGTTCAAACATAATCAGGTAAAAAAGGTTAAAAAAAACAGACATTCAGGTTCACAAAACTTTAATGATATAAATTCATCAACTGAAAATGCACACATTGTTCAAGGTAGATGATGAATTATTGAGTCAGCATGAAGCTCAAGGCTGTTTCAATCGGGCAGCTCATGACGGACAAACAGGTAGTGAGACCCGCATTCGGGACAACGCTGGGGCTCCCCTTCATGGAGCCAGAACCACACAATGGCAGTGTTGTCCTCTTCACCTATGGTGTAAAATTAACAGGCATGTCATTTTTTTTATATTAGCATAAACCTGTGGATTCCTGCAGATTTTGGTCCAACAATTTACACCAAAATAATACTGACAACATTATTAGGGCCAAATGCATATTACAAAGCACATTTTGGCAATTGTATAATAGCTTTACACACCTAGACTGTGCAATATTTGCATATTATATATGTACAGTGGGGAGAACCAGTATTTGATACACTGCTGATTTTTGAGGTTTTCCCCACTTAAAGCATGTAGAAGTCTGTAATTTTTATCATAGGTACTCTTTAACTGTGAGTGGTGGAATCTAAAACAAAAATCCAGAACATCACATTGTATGATCTTTAATTAATTTGCATTTTATTGCATACTCCCATGTAGATTTGGCCTCCTTTTTAGGTTTTTGCTCTACTGAAAGGTGAGTTCCATGACCAGTGTCTGGTGTGCAGAAGACTAAAACAGGTTTCCACATCATTATACCCATACCATGATGCAGCCACTATCATACTTAAAAGTAAGGAAGCATATACTAAGTATTTGTTGTGTTGAATTTGCCGCAAAAAAGGCATTTCACTTTTATTTTTAAGTATTAACTTAGTGCTTTGTTGGATACTGAATACATGTCTCTACAATGTTGTAGATAAATCCTCAATTTTAACAATAGATGTTGCCTTACAACATCACCATATTTATTTGTGTGCATTGATGGGGCAGAAGGCTGTTATGATTCTAAATGGTCAGAAAGCTAACACCAATGACAAGACTGCCATGTGTTCTATCACAGGTAACATCTTTTTGATACCATGTATTGTTTTGAGGTGTTTCGACTCATTATTATGCTAATGTAGGTAGAGTTTACAACAATGTATTTAAGAAACAGCAAGTACTCATTGTGCAATTGTATTTGTTTTCAATAAACATTTGAGACTAAATATATTATAATTCAATCCTGTCTGTTTTTTTCTCATGTTGCACATGTTTTTTGTTGTTGTGGTTTTTAGATCAATCTACCTGTGGGCACAAGGACAACTATCTTTAATATGACTGCCCTTTTTTATAAGACTTCCTAACACAGGTCAGAACTGCCCAAAAGCCACCTGTCTCAGGCATTGCTATCTACCATCAAGGAAACGCTTAAAAAAAAAAAAAAAATATATATATATATATATATATATATATATATATATGAAAAAGCTGGCGACTGAAATTTGCCTAAACGAGTGTTGGACCATTTTGAAAGTTTTACTGTTTTAGCTATATAATTGTATCTTCACATTATTAAGTATTCTAGATCAATGACTAAAATTACATATATTTAATCCCAAATGGTAATGCGATAAAATGTTTTTAATAATGGGACTATACTTATAATTCCCGCAGTACATTAAAAGCATGACCGTACGGCACTTACATAGACAGCCTACCAGCCGTTTGTTATTAATGCCTGGGACAATGTGAGGGTCGTCTTTTGTTCCAGCATACTGCTTAGGTTTCAGGATACTATAAGGATCCTGAGAAAAAAACATACAATTGATTTATATAAACACAATAATGTTTGTACTTAAATATTGCAAGTAGAAACAAACATGATTTAATTAAGATATTACCCGTCCTTTCTTTAAAGCTTGCAAGGCACGTCGCTCGAGTCCGGTGGCCTGTTCCTCATCAGTTGGAACCCCTATAATGAAACTGTCACTAGAGACACCTTTAACTTTACAAACAACTTGCCATTCAAATGTAATAGTTAATTTTAACAATAATTTAATATCTCATTTTTAACAGAGCACATGCAATATTTATGGGTCAAACTGCTCGTCCACAAGTAGGCTTCACGCATAACATCACCCATGTTAAGACCTGGCACTAAGTCAACGAATGTCTGGCAAAGATGGTGGGTCTAGCAAGGGGAATTCGACTGGTCAAAATCGAAATGACCTTGATTGAATAACAAATGTAATAGGTGTGTTTTAAACACAGTAGCATACCGATCGTAATAATTGTCAAATACGCTAGTTATTTTGTGTTCATAATCTAAGTTAATTCCGTTTTTATATATTTTACTTCATTACAACCCGGTGACGACAGGCGAAGTGTGTCCTTGTAATATTACAACTGGAAAGCAAATTCTTAAAATAACTTTATATAACGTAAAATACTTTATACGACTATAGTTATTAGCTGACATTTGATAGATATGAGATTTATCGTACATGCGTAAAATACACATTCTATGTATGTCACGTACACAAATGACATTCATGCACACACAAACCTTTCAATGTCCCCATAGAGCGTGGTAGTGATCTTGCAACTACATTGTTTCTTGTCAATTGCAAGGTTGTACAGGTACGGAGTAAAAGTCTGCCTGCCATGTTAAATTCACTTTCGCTTACTGCTTGACCTATACAATCTGCTGTACTGAAATGATTCCATTTCCAACTATGACTTGATTGACGGAGTTAACCGTCCACTCACAAGTAACGTTATGAAATTAGTCATTTGTAAGAGCACGTAGGAGAAAGGACAGCAAGCAGGTGAACGATTTGATGTACCCTATCTTTTTACACAATTTTGCGGATGTTGAACGACCAATAATGTACTGTTCCTGAACACAGAGAAGCAGGTATATGCTAAAACATTGGGAGATCCCATGTCTACGTTAGTGATTAACTTCTGCCTAGTTTACATGTTACATTGCCCTGTAATGATTATGCACCAGTTCTGTGTATTGAATATTGCAATGTTTATTGGTTTTAGTTGCAGGAGGCATTGCTACGTTCATAATACAGTCGGGGCTTAACACCCCGTCCCCCCGGGATATGGATATCGTTTTGTAAGCATATCCTTTGTTATCTTTTAACAGAAAATACAATTCAGTGCATCTTACATCAATACAATTTTAAACAGTAAGGCAAGATAGAGCAAAAAGACAGCCTACATTTTTTCTACATTCAGACAAATAGAGATACAATGTATATGAATAATACTCACGACCAAGGCACCAATTTTCATTTCATTGGCACCAATTTTAATTTCATTGGCACCAATTTTCATCTACAGACGTTCTAATAGGTTACACCTGACACAGAAATAAGCCAATTGGTGACACATGGTAGCTGACAAGTAACATTATTTAACTGACAAATAATACTTGTGTCTTTAAATTTGATAATTTCTGAATTTCTGCAGAAGACTGGATGGGGAGTCAGAAGCCCAGCGAAAATGGCGATGGCAGTAATCACCTGGATAATGTGGACATAAAAAAGATTAGTTAAAAAAAGGTATACTAAGACAGTACATTCCCATCAGACTTAAAGAACATCAAGAATATAATGATATTCTCATAGTGTGGGTCTAGTATATTTCATATATTAATTATCTAATTATATGTTTGTAGAAGTGTGTAAACATAAACATTTCTGAAAGATAATATTATTTGCTCACTTGAAGATAGTACTGTATCTGGTGATGGTAACTCTGGTGATTTAAAGTCTTGGTCTTGACACTGGTCAGGAAAGGTTGCTTTAGAGCACTCCAGCATGGGTTCTTTCTTGGTCTTCACCGCCCAATGCATTGACTGAGGACAGACAATTGGCACCCCAAGAAAAACAAGATTTGCTTTTACACATTTTAAAAACATTTAGGTGATCATGAATTACTTTGCCGCCTCGATTACATCATATGTTCTTCAATTTAGGCAGTGTAAAATGTAAAAAATGGTTTGTTATCCTGAGATTCGGACTCAATTACGTATTGAGTCAGAATCTAAGATTAATCATCCCCATGTCCATGGACTTATACTTTACAAAAGCTTTCATTTAAAAAACAAAGATAACTATGCAGTTTGATTATGTACATACGGTTTTGACAGAGTCGCCTAAAGCTAACCACGCATGGAATGGTAGGGTTATTCCACTCCGTCTCCAGACATCATAGTTTCGTCTGCTGTTTTCATTGCACAAAACGTCTTTTGCTTCCTGCAACTTCTGAAACTCTTCCACTACAACAACATTTGGAAATTATGATGATTAACCTGGATAATATTATTACATTAAACTTTGACAACTTTTATAACAACTACAATGATATTTATAAATATTACACCATTACTGTCCCTGTCAAGGAACACACAACCGACAACATCATAAAGAAATAATCGTTTACAGTACTGTACCTGCTCTTGGATTATCTGGGTGCTTGTCTGGATGGCATGCTAACGCTTTTACCCTGTATTCATTGGCAATCTGTTCTGACTAAAAGATAAATTAAAAAAAGTTTAATCCATGAATTAGCTCAAGCTGCCAAGAAAATGCACAGTGACTGTATGAGAGTCATCAAGTCCATACATATAAATTAGCTAGCAGCTAGAATAGTGGGCAAACAAATTTACCGAAGATGACTCGTCACATCCGAGTAACCCGTAATAATCCTCAAGGTTTTCTGGCTTGCAATTTAAAATACAATCCATTCTGATCAAAATTATTTAAAAGCTTTGAAAATAACGGATTTAGCTAACGCTTGAGAGCCGGAATGTTTTGCTCTGTCTTCTGTGGTACTGCGCGTTCCAGATAGACTTTGTTTAGTCGCGCTGCGCAGCTACGCAATCTCAGGTCTCAAGGACAGAAACGCTATATGTCGCTGAATATTTAACTAATACTAGCAGTATTGGTTGGCTTTTCTGAATATTGCTCTGTTATTAATCTAATACAAGCACTGTTAGTTGGTTGGTAAAGCACAGTTTGTTCAAATAATATCAAATAATATTCAGAACTAAGCGTAAATCATCAGCATTATTATTGTTGTTGACGTCATTAATCATGGACGTACTGGGGTGACGCTCGGGCCGCAACAACTGGTGCTGCGCCATTTAAATAACCAGCTGTCGACCTCGGACGCGGCGCGGAAGGTTTTTTTTTCTACCAGTCCACAGCGGCTTTATCAGCTGAAGATGGCGGACGGGGAGAAAATCCTTGTTGGAGCCTGTTCCAGCGCTTCAAATATGGGAGAACCCGTTTCAAAAAAGCCCAAAATGACCGTGGCTATTGAGTGTGGGTTGAAAATTGTTCAGGCTGAGCAGGTTACGTACGAAACAGAGGCTGGTGAGAATTGGGCTGCGGCGATTTCTGCGCGGCCAGAGGAGAAGGATATTGAGCCGGCGATGGCGGTAGGACAGGCCCCAGCAGCAGTACTAGGCGGAGACAATGGGCTGCTGGTTTTCGAACCTCGGAAAAGAGTAGTGAACATAGACAAGGCGTCTGGACTCGCTGTAGATTCTGCAGGTAGGCTAATTTAGCTAACGTTAGCTTACTAGCATGTCAAGTTTTGGCGGACTTTAGAGTACTTGCACGTAAACACCCGTCTTTAGTTTTGGCTTGATAACTACAGTAACGTTAACCAGCTTTATTTAGTGTGCTGCTAACTAACTCAGCTGCACGTAAGCCTAAGTCTAAAGTTTAGAACTAGAAAACTTCCCTTGCCATTGCGCAACGTATCCGACTTTATCCTCCCTATGTATGTACTATATTTTAAGTACTGATTTTTATCTACTCGTTGTTGAAGTAGTTAGATTACCCGGATAACTATCCACATTGGCTGGTCTTGATTTTTGTTAAACTTACAGTTAGAATGCACGTTAAAAGTTTTTGTTCAAATAATGCAATTCAAGAGAATGCAAACATTTGTACGTAATTTGTGTAGGTCATCTACATGAAATATACTGTACTGTTAAGCACATTAATTGCCTGAGTTTGTTTTGAAGAGACTAGCTGGTCTGCTTCAAAGTAAATTCGTTTTACAGAACTATAACACTTCCAACAATCATGTATTTTTGTCTTGGTAGAGTGTATTGGTCCTGATGAGGAGCTTCACCCAAATGGGTTTGCCTCTACAGACGATGTCAATGACGATGATGACAGATCCTCGCATGCGAGTTCTAGTGACTGGACACCCCAACCGCAGATCGGTACACAATGGCAAATAAGTCACGTTTTTAATACACAAAATTGAATGCAACCTAGTTAATGATCAGGAGAACACATTGTAAGTTAACTGACTGTGAAGTTTTTCTGTGTTGACGCTAGTGTTTTTCATTAGGTTCCTATAGTTTTATCCAGCAACACATCATGAGAGAAACAGATCCAAGAACTATATTAAAAGACTTACTTCCTGGGACTGTCCTTCCGCCCGACTTGGATGACATGACGCTCTGGCAGATCATCATCAACATCTCTGAGCCTCCTAAAAGAAAGAAACGCAAGGACGTCAACACCCTGGAGGATGTGGTTCGGCTACTCCATGAAAGCAAAAAGATGATTGTGCTTACTGGCGCTGGGGTATGTATTGTGGAGAGTTTCCCAAACCTTTTGTGTTACTGTGTCATCTCCTATTAGGCTTGTTAGGGCTGACTGTTTTCTTGCACAGGTTTCTGTTTCTTGTGGAATACCAGACTTTCGATCCAGAGATGGCATTTATGCAAGGCTTGCAATAGATTTCCCAGATCTTCCAGACCCTCAAGCAATGTTTGATATAGATTACTTCAGAAGAGACCCACGGCCCTTTTTCAAGTTTGCTAAGGTTTGTGGACTGAAAGCATATCTATGTGATATCTGAGTTAATGATAATTAATATTTATAAATGACCACTTGTTTTAATATGAGAAATGAATTTGATTGCTCTGTTTGCTTGCAGGAGATCTATCCTGGGCAGTTCCAACCTTCTCCCTGTCACAAATTTATATCTATGTTGGACAAGCAGGGGAAACTACTGCGCAACTACACCCAGAATATTGATACTCTTGAACAAGTGGCGGGGGTCAAGAGGATCATCCAGTGCCATGGTATGTACTGTAATATTTATCAGCTTTATTACAGTTGAAGAACATGATTCAATTTCTGATTTTGATTAGTCATGTATCCATATTCTTGTGAATTTCAGGGTCTTTTGCAACAGCTTCCTGTCTTGTCTGTAAACACAAGGTTGATTGTGAAGCTGTAAGAAAAGACATTTTTAATCAGGTATTGGCAAGATGGTTTCATTAATCAGTGTCAAATCTGAATTATTGTATACTGCTGTGCTAGATAGGGGTGTAACGGTACGCAGAAGTCACGGTTTGGTAAATACCGAAAATGTTAAGTCTTAGTTCGGTACGTTTTCGGGACAGTGGAAAAACATGTAAAGCATAACATTTATTTTTATTTATGACGTTACACACTTAAAGCATGCACTATGTACTGTAGGATTCTTTCAGTAAAAAACAATTACAGCATTATCAATGCCGGGAGTTCACGTTTACTTGCTCCTGTAGCTAGCTAGCACAGCTACATAGTAGTAATATGGTGTCAATCCACACAGGTAGGATACCCGATCATGATTAGGTTAATGAACATTTTAATTGCTCTAAAGTAGATATAGCAGCTGCTGTAGCTACTAGTGTCATAGGAACTGGCTGTGTAGCTACTGTTTGTGTATTTGATGACAACGTAGCTTTTTAATACCAAATTAAATCTTTCTGCTTATTAGTAGTATTCCTAAACAACCATACCAATTTTGTCCATTTTGCTATCGGAAAGATTGTATGGTAGGAACTGTTGTGAAGGGAACCAGCGGAAAAGTGTACCAGACATGACTTTTCAGATTGGCTGTTGCCTACCACCGGCAAGCAAAGTTACATGTTCAAGGCTACTTCAGTTGCTAAGTTACGGCTCCAAAATCTGTCTCCGGGGGGAAACTCGTTTAGAATATTAGTTTCCCACACAAAGTAACGTGTGTGTTTAAAACGAGACAATATTCATTCGGGTCACAACAAGTACCAAACCGAATGTCCTGTACCGAACAGTATGGATACGTGTACCATTACACCCTACCCCTGGACAGATATCTAGGTTATTTCAGTCATTTTAAGGTAGCACCCATGGTGCTGACTTTGGTATTCAATATGGAAAATGTTTGACAATCTGTTCTAGGTTGTCCCTCACTGTCCACGGTGTCCAGATATCCCCCTGGCAATAATGAAGCCAGATATTGTTTTCTTTGGAGAGAATCTTCCAGAACTGTTTCATAGAGCAATGAAGCAGGATAAGGATGAAGTAGACCTCCTTATCGTCATTGGGTCCTCACTGAAAGTGCGACCAGTGGCTCTCATCCCAAGTATGTTTAAAAATAATTGTACAATAAATAAATGTTTTAGATGTCCGCAGTAATTCCTAACATCCAACATAACATTATCTCAAGCCATGCATGTATAACAGACTTGTTTTTCTATCCAGCCTCCATTCCTCATGAAGTGCCACAAGTCCTGATCAACCGGGAGCAGCTTCCTCACCTTAACTTTGACGTGGAACTACTGGGGGATTGTGATGTTATTATTAACGAGCTCTGCCATCGTTTGGGTGGAGACTTTGAGCAACTTTGCTACAACTCTTTAAGACTCAATGAGATCACAGAAAAACCTGCACGGTTACTGACTTCCACAGAGCAGCCACCTTGCGAGGCCTTGTCTCCTCACAATAAGCCAAAAGAAGAACAACAGAGGCACACTCACACAGACTCTTCAGTCACTGTCTCAAAGGAGATGTTCACTAAGATGGACACAAACACTCCAGAAGGCAACACTGTAGAAAATCAACCTTGTTCAAAGGATCAGGATGTCTCAGAATCATCTGAACTTGAAGTACCACCGCAGCCCTGTCCCAACACAGAGATTGTCTCTGACACACCTGAAGCTGGAGTACTGACAGAACCCTGTCCAAAGACTCTAAATGTCGAAGGCCCTCAAGGAGTCGACATGCTAATAACCAAGCCTTTTCCAAAATACGCTCCTGAAGCTGAAGCAGAACCATCAAAGTCTGGTTTTAAAAATACTCTTGAAGTGAAAACTGTACCATCATCGCCTTGGCCAAAAGTGCAGATTGTCCCAGGTACTCCAGAAGTAGGAGTACAAACTGAACCCTTCCCCAAAGCTCAGAATCCCAATGGTATACTGGAGAGTTTAGAGTCTCTTCCATTGGGCACACGGAGAGAAGCCGTCTCTGGATTAAGTGACCGAAACATCAACCTTGAAGTTCGGCGACGATGCTGGATGAGTCGAATCACTCGAAGTCCTATCAGCAAGCGCCTTGAGAGTAAGATGTTTTCCTCAAAAGTTTCTACTTAATCTTAATCTTTTTTTTTTAATTCACAACCTTTTGTTAGTGTCTTCATGTCATAAAATCACTTAATGCTATTTTCATGACATTTATTTACAGAATGTGTTATACTGTTGTACACTTCTCCCTAAAATCTATGCGCCCCCAGCTTCTCAGTACCTTTTCCAAGCACCAAATCACTACATCTTCCACGGGGCTGAGGTTTACTCCAACTCAGAAGATGAGACGTCAAGCTCTTGCGGAAGCGACAGCGAGGACTCCAGTCTGGAGATGGAGGATGAGGAAGACAGTGACACTGAAGAAGACCAAAGCACACCAGCAGAAGAGGGCGAGGGCTGCCTCAGAGACACAGAGGGACACAATCAAGCCTGTGAGGGCTCTCTGAGTGTTAAACCTAGAGACCATACCAATGGGACTGTCCCAAACACATCAGACCTTTAAAAATATATATATGACCATGTCTTGACAAAGCACTAGCTGTCTTTTTTTATCTGTTTTGTAAAAATATTTCCCCCCACAGCCCCTCTTAATTTTTCATAAACTTTAGATTGCATTGATGAGACTTGCGTGCATGTGCTGAAAATTGTCTTTGCTCATTCTGTCTTTCTGCATCCAGTCACATTTACGGGCTACGTGTGGCTTGATTACAGGTTTTATGTACTACCATTTGAATAAACCGTAGTGCTACTCAATCATTCCACTTCAGAAGGTTAATGGTGAAGATAGGAATAGCAAACTTAGACCAAAGAACACTTCTGACACATACGCAGTTTTCCCATGAAATTTTAAGAAGCTCAAATTGGATGTATTCACCACTGAAGTGCAAAGAGTATACTTAATGGTGGCATTGTTTTCCTTGCAGTATTTGGCAGCTACTTTTTACAGCCCAGCTTGTAATGTTTTTTTTGTTTGTTTGTTTTTCTACATTGTAACATGTCAGAGACATACTCAGTAGAGTAGGTGATGGTTTTCTAAATCAAATTTGAAAAATTGTATACATTGTGTGAACATAAAGCCTTACAAACATATTCATTAAGCTTTCATTGGAGCAAATTGCTCTTCCCCTTACCTTTTAGGATACATTTAATTAGATCATGGACCAATCTGGTTGATTTCACATTTTTGGAGCTGCATATAGAGTATATATATGTATGAGTTCTGAAAACAGGAGACTATTGCACTGTGAAAGCATTACTCAATCTTCCTTGTTTTGACATTTATCAATGTATGAATTAATATTTTCAACATTTTATAACAGGCATCTTAATTATGTTTTTTGACAAGGTATGTTTAAAAAAAGAAATGTGGCCAGTAAGCATCAAGTATATATATTAATCACTAGGTGTAACAACATACTGTTGGAAGACATGAATTCCATGCTATTTGATGTTTGTCTCACTTTAAAGGTAAGTAAATGGAGGTCATGCAGCACAACTGTGTTGTGTTCTTAAATCTACAGTTTCTCTTGTAATGTTGATGCATATGAGTTTTTGTTAAGCTCTCAGTTTTAATTTGAAAGTAAAATTTTTCACAAATTGTATCTACAATGTATGTAAGGCCTAATACACTAACATAGGGCCAATAACAGTAGGTAATCTCATTTAAGGTTTATTTGAATGTATTGGGAGTATTTGACAGGGCTGCTCAGTCCATTTCTTGGAGTGCCAATTGTTGGTATTCATGCCAACCCCAGTTAGGACTAAACTGATTTAGCTTTTTATCTGGCTGATTGTTATAATCAGTTGTGCTTAAAGAGTGTTGAAGACAACATATAGGACGGTTGCTCCCTAGGAACATGATGGAGCATTTCTGGTCTGTTTACTGGATTTAAAGCATATCCATAGCTCAATTTTTAAGCTATTTTGGCCTCAGGAGTCACAGAGAGAAAGTATTATAATATATTCGATAAAATTGCATGTGTCCGAATATTATCAAAATAATGAAAAGCTTTATATAAAAACAAGGGGCCATTTCTTGTAGTCATTGCATAAATTGGAACTACATTGCCCTGCTGCCCCGTAGGCTCTGCTTCATAACAAACGTTGGAAAGTGTCGAAAAACCATTCACTTCCCCATACAGCAGCTAGTGTACATGGAGCGAAGGAATGGTGGGTATAAAATAAAATGTACTAACCTAAATTCACATTTATGAAGAGTTTCCGCCGAACTTGCAGCGCTAAAGCATGGAGGACATGGAGGAAGATAGTTATGGTTTAAATGACGACCACAACCATAACTGCTATGAAAACAGTGCAAGTGGACAAGTCCACTGTCGTAGAACCGGGCTGTCAGATGTACCCCAGCGCCTAACATTTTCGCCGGTTCTGCACAGACGAGATGTAACCACGCAAGGGAACCACATAAGTTGTTCCAACAGCGGTCTAAAGTTCATGGATTCAGACTCGAGCAGCGTGAGTAGTGACACCAGTGAGACCGAGAGCCCGTTGTCGAGTTCCATCGCAGGGAAATTGACCCTGAACTCGGCCTCGAAGTTCCGTAAGTTGAAAACTGCAACATATTACATATCTTAAATAAGTATGCTATTGCCTTAACTTTGTCCTAAACGCCACTGTGGTAAGTTGGCTACGGAACATTATAACCTTTGTACCCTAGCTGTGACTGTTCCTGTTTAGAATTCATTGTTTTGTGATGTTAGATGAGCTAGGGCTTAATGCGTTGTGAAAGTGATCTCATCGTTGTCAATGTGTGTGTTTAGTAATGAATGTAATGACGGAAGAGGACTATAGAACTACATACTGGCCCAACCTGGAGAAAGCTATTGACCACTTGCTGATTCAAAACCCCATGGACCACATCTCAATTTCATATGAGCAGATCTACAGGTGAGAGATTGTATTGATTATTTTTCATATAACTTTGAAAGAAATCAAGAAGGAACTGACATAGTGATGCGTAAGAATTGAACGCTGATTATGTTTAATGCTGCAGGATATCTATAGAAATGTATTATTCCCCCATCCATTGACGGTTATATTCATTGTCCTGTGTAATGTATTTTTCCTCTCTTTTTCAGTTATGTGTATAAGTGTGTTTGTCAGCAGCACTCTGACCTGCTGTACAAGGACTTGATGCTGAAGATAACTACCCATCTTCAACAAGTCTCATCTGATTTAGATGTAAGTGAAAACATGAAAACATGAAAACAAAACCAAATTTGCCGTAGTAACCAAAATGTCTCTATTACACTGCTTGTATTTGAATAATATCCTGATATACTGCTTTCGCAATTATTACATTATTGCCTGATTGCGATTGTTTGAGCAATCTTTTTGCACAATATTTTTATTCCAAAATCATATGTTTTGGAATAATGGAGTTCTACGCTAATGTTAGAAACGTCTCAACAAATCCCATGAGTTTCCATGTCTAGACCAGATGTCTAGACCAGAGGTGCACAAGAATGTTTGACAGCTGTGTGGAAAGTTATATGCGCAGGTCATTTATTGAAAGTCATTTTGATTCTTAATTTCAGTATGTTTAAACCCAGCTCAAAATTGTTTTGCAATATAACTATGTAATTTCTATTACTATTATTTAATAGACAAATGTGTTTGTCGCCTATTCGTCCCATCAGCTCTGATCGACAAAAGGAAAAAATCACTCAAGTGTGTGAAGTCGAATTTTGTAATTTCCATTCATATTTTATAATTAGATGCATTGAAATGTATGGATAGAAATAGGGTAACTTGGTGGGGAAACGCCCCCTTAAGGAGAATCTGTATTTTCTGACTCAAAAAGCAATGTTTGGTCAGATTTCTATATGAACATATAAACTATAGTCAGACAAATACATTTAGAAAAAAACATATTGGGCAGAATTATTCTACTTATTGCAACTTAATCAAATGCCAAATTATGTAAATGGGGCATTTTACCCCTTTTTCGGGGCAAAATGCCCTTCCCTATGGGGTAAAATGCCCCCTGGGTTTTTTTTTGCCGAATTATTAATACTTATTCCATATTTAGGTCTCAAACTCATTCTATCAATGTAATCTATAGCACTGAAAATATTTCAGTCTTAATAGAAGTATTTATGTGAGTTAACACAACCAACTGTAACTGAAATTGCTCATTCCAATATCCAAAGACAAAATGCTATGTATAACGTGTATTACAATGTCAAATAACTTGAAATTACTATTTTTGTTTTTGTTTTGTTAACAGTGTGAAAGTATTAATTTAAAAAACATGAAATCAGTAATATTGAGCAGTTCATTAGCAATATCAGTCCTAATGATAGGCCTATTATATTATATGTTCACATATGCTCAGTAAACTAGCTATTAAACTAAACACTATATATAGGCTAAACACTTATATTAGGCTATATCTTATTAACTTTTGTTATATATCAGTAATTTTTTTTATATTTTACCAATATATTCTCATGGTTAAAATACCCCCTGGGCCATTTGGCCCTAAAAGAGAAGTACGTTTAGCCACAAACATGATCATAAAAAAACAAAAACAGGATTGCTGTAATAGGTATTATAATTTTTTCCCCCCTGAACATGTGGATTACTTAGCCTAAGGCCTTCCTATAGACATATCAAAAATCCGTTTAGAGGTCTAACTTCATCACATGACAGTGTTTTCTAAATGACAAAAAATAAGATCAACTTATGTCAAAATAGTTTTTGTGGAATTACTTGCTCAAGTAAGATGCTTCAACAATGTTTTCTAGATTAACTAGAATAGTGGCAACCAAGGAATGTGTGGAAATTAAATTTGCTGTACTTTTGTGGTTTGGTGGATTAAAATTGGGGGGGGGGGGGGGGTGTTTAACCCAGGGAGGTGTTTAACTCCAAGGCCAAAAAAAAAATAATGCTTGCACATTTGTTACTGAATTAATCAACTGAGCATTGAAACATGTTTTAATACATTAGAAAGGCCTACATAGTAGTTTTAGAATAAGCTGTTTCAAATTACTATGCTACAATATTATGTGCAGCTGAGCGAGAGGTGACACCTCATGATGCGCAAGAAAATTTAATTGTCATTGCTTGGCGGTTGCATTTTGTGAAGAGCAATCATTCATCCACAACATGGATTTAGTGGTAGTTCAAAAGCTGGGCACAATTGCAGCGCTCTGTGCACATTTTGGTTTTAAGCCAAATGAAAGAGGTGAGCCCAATAATTTGGAGGAGGTGAATTGTTGGATTTGCTCCAGAAAGGTGGCCCTCAAATGTGCGAACCCCATTTCTGAAGAACAGTAACAATATTGACAATTAAATCATTAATTGTAATTATTTGTGTAAATACAGTTCACTCTAATGTGGTCCTTATTCTCCAATCAGATCAGTCCACCAGAGAATTTCATTGAGAACTTCAACATTGCTCTAACTCGGTACATAGATGCCCTTCAATGCATAGTGCCTGTATTCATCTACATGGTATGTATCCTAATTAGTAGGCCTTCATAAAATAATTTCCCCGACCGTTTTCTGAACACAGAGGGCAGACCTTAATCATGTACTACTTTCATACACGTTTTTTCTCAGAATAAGTTCTACATTGAGACAAAGCTAAACCGAGACTTGCGGGAAGATCTCATGAAGCTATTTACTGACAACGTCGCAGGAAATCATGTGAACCTGTTAATATGTGAGTACAGCGGACAACGCCCTTCAGAGGTCAACTGACAATGCCCTTCAGTCAGAACCTATTGAAGGTTTTTAGCTTTGGACTCATCTTGCACAGTTGTTGTTGATGCTTTCCTCTCTTTTCTTAGCTCTTCTTATTGAAGCCCATTCCAAGCCTTTTCAAGTTAGACCTTCAACAATGGCCAGTGTGGTGAAAGGCCTGTATACTCTTAAACCGGGTGAGCCTTGTCCTTTCCATTCGGTCTTGTGACAAATTAGCAGGTTTTCCCACTTGTAGGGGGAGAGTTAAACGTATAATAAAACATGACCTATATGCATTATGACCTGTGTTACAATGATGATCGGCTGCCTGTTTCAGATTGGGCACATTTAGCCCCAGCTCTGTTCTCTGGGTTCATTCCTCAAATAAACCCCCCGACTGTGGAATCCCAGCTCTCTGACTATGCTGCTCGTGACCAGAAACTACAAATGGAACTCTCTCTGAATGGCTTTCCAAGGTGAGTTCCATAAGTCAGTGATTAGGAACCTTTTTTTTTTTTATACCTCCTACCAGTGTTGTGTTAATTTTTAAATGTCTGTTACGGTAAAATTATTTTCCAAAAATGTTTCCCCCAGTACACATTATGCAGGCGTCATTGTTATTACAAAATAAAAATGAATCACAAACACAATTGGGTTAGGGATTTATTTAGATTTATTTCGTTTTGTACTACCATTTCTATTTTAAATCCTTGCATAAATATGCAGTGAACTTATTGAGTGGTTCTATAGAAAACACGTAGTGATCTATAGAAAATCATCATACCCTGTCAAAATCCTTGCCTTTTGAAGATTAAACAAAAAAATATTCTGAACAATTATTAAAATTTGATTACTGAAATACCTGGTTTGGATAAGTGATCAGCCTCTTAGAGTAACCATTATAAACTTGCTCAGGTACAGCCAGTCAATTCCCAGATCACACACCATGCTAATTGCCCCCAAATTGACATCAGTTGTAGTGGTTTTGATTACTTCATAAGAAAACTGGCTGTTCCATAATGATTCCATTACCAGTATTTCATAGCAACGCAAAGAACACACCATGGTTGGAAAGGTGCTTTCAAAGGGGCTCTGTGAAAAAGTTGTGTAAAGGCACAAGTTAGGAGAAGGATACAAAAATATTTCAAAGGCTTGAACTATCCCTCTGAGAACCGCCACGGGATGCACTGGAACCGCCACAGGGTCAATTTTACCCGTAGACGTTTTTCAATTGTACATAAGTACTACGTTTGATTAAAATATTGAAGTCCTCCAGCCTTTGACTTTTCCTAAAATTGTGTTGTGTTGCACTACCTATTGTTAAATATAGTCAGAAAATATGGGCATTTATACCTATAACCGCCCCGAGGTAAATCTTACCCGTATAAAGAAAATATATATATTTTCGCGCAGTTTGTTTAAACATTCTAATTAACTAGGCAACAGCATTCAATGTTTGTTTAACCGTGCGAAAATAAATGTGTGTGTGTATATATATGGTCTAACAGTTATGAATTACCTCAGATCACACACTAACAGCTATTTACAATGGATAAGAGACCGATATATGGATTCCAAAATGGTATTAGAGTTACTAATGGAAATGAGTGATGATTACCGAGCGTCTCTGTGCCACTCGCTGGTACCGAAGAGCATAGGAGAATCACTTGCATGGTGAAGGCCCAATGTAAACAAAATAAAATCTTCACCATGTGTCTGAAGTTCGGCAAAGCGGTCTGTGGGAAATGCACGTTCAAGGTGCTGAATGTCTGTTCCAAGTGTGTTTGAGTAGCCTATTCATGTGTTCAAAATTCTCACAAAAGTTCATTGTGTGTAAAAAATAACTTTTTTTTTTGTCAGGTTAGCATTTATTGTTTTAGGCTTTTGCCTATTTGGTCATTGTTTTGGCCATAACTACTGTCACTGTTCCGCTGGTGCAGCCTCACGTTCATTTAACACGTCCCGGAATCACATGGTTTGTTCTTGATTTTTCACACAGCCTCATCGTTAGCTTCATCGCTGTATGTTCCCATCTGCTTTCCCTGCCTTTGTCATAGCCTGTTGTTGCTTGTAAATGGTGAGTTTGTTTTTGTGCATTGTCGCTGTTCGTGTCAGCGTTGTTTATCTGTATTTGAGTAGGCCTAATGCGTTCGGTGTTTTGAATTAAATCGAACATCGAATAAGTAACCTCTGCGACTGGTTCCTCCTTTTCACCACCATTGTTACACTTTGCCTACTCTGTTTTCAGGAATATATATCTGCAATTTGATGCTATAAATAAATGTAATGGTTACCTCAAGGTTTTTGGTGATGTTCACTCCACTCATCGTAAATTATAAATTAAACTAAATTAGTGATTAGATACCTAAATTATAAAACAAATCACCAAAACACACGTGTTGATTAAACAAACTCATTTCATGACTTGAGACATTATTTTGTGAAGACAATGCCTTAATACAGTATGCAATCACACATGGGTAAATTTGACATGCGTTGGCGGTTTTAGGTATACAGCAATCTCCGGCGGTTCTAGTCAAGGCCGTAGCCATGGAGTCAACATTGGAGGGGACGAAATCTCCCAGGGGGTTAATGGTCCTCCTCCAAATAAGGACTCGTAACCATCAATATTTGCACAATTTGATAGTGCTGTGTTGATGTTGTTCCAAAGACACCATAATACATTTTGCTCCAGGAACATCATTTCAACTGACCTGTAGTTATTTGGTTACCCCAGTCCAAAGACAGAATATTCCCCTGCCCCCCACCCTTTGCCCTAACCCCAACGTCAGAGACACCTGTGCCTAAACCTAACCTTAGTAGCACCTGTGCCTAAACCTTACCTCCGTTGTGCCAACATTTATTATGATGTTGTAGGAACAATACCAACATGGCGATATCAGATGAGTCATCAATATTTGCTCCTTTTCTTACTCACCTCCATGTCACCTGCTCTCCCTGCCCTGTTGGCATCCACATGCCCTCTCTCCTCTCCTTTTACCCTGAACACACCAGAGTGAACATTAAATTAATATTATCAGTCAAAGTGGTGTTTCTTGCCATGATTCAGGAATGGATTACTAACCATTTCTGATCTGAATGGTAATGATTATTATATCAAGAAACATAAACTCATCTCTTGTACTACTGTGTAGTTCTGTCATCTGACTGGCACTCATTTTCTCACTGCTCTCAACTTTTCTGAGGCTGCCCAATAAACTGGTGAATGTCACTGCCACCCTTCCTCTTGCTAGTGATGACACTCACTGTGAATGAATGCTGACTAATCAATCTGCTTGCACTTTAATCAAACATACATTAATAATGCTATTTATCATAAGCATGTACAGCTATACAGTATATATATGATTGTGCAATAAATGAAAGCTACTACTGTCTACATAAATTACACATGCAGCGCAACACACAGTGGGGAAAATAATTATTTGATACACTGCCGATTTTTCAGGTTTTCCCACTTACAAAGCATGTAGAAGTCTAATTTTTATCATAGGTACTCTTCAACTGTGAGTGACGGAATCTAAAACAAAAATCCAGAACATCACATTGTATGATTTTTAATTAATTAGCATTTTATTGCATGACATAAGTATTTGATACATCAGAAAAGCAGAACTTAATATTTGGTACAGAAACCTTTGTTTGCAATTACAGAGATCATACGTTTCCTGTAGTTCTTGACCAGGTTTGCACACAATGCAGCAGGGATTTTGGCCCACTCCTCCATATAGAGCTTCTCCAGATCCTTCAGGTTTCGGGGCTGTCGCTGGGCAATACAGACTTTCAGCTCCCTCCAAAGATTTTCTATTGGGTTCAAGTCTGGAGACTGACTAGGCCACTCCAGGACCTTGAGATGCTTCTTACGGAGCCACTCCTTAAATGCCCTTGCTTTGTGTTTCGGGTCGTTGTCATGCTGGAAGACCCAGCCACGACCCATCTTCAATGCTCTTACTGAGGGAATGAGGTTGTTGGCCAAGGTCTCGTGTTACATGGCACCATCCATCCTCCCCTCAATACGGTGCAGTCGTCCTGTCCCCTTTGCAGAAAAGCATCCCCAAAGAATGATGTTTCCACCTCCATGCTTCACGGTTGGGATGGTGTTCTTGGGGTTGTACTCATCCTTCTTCCTCCAAACACGGCGAGTGGAGTTTAGACCAAAAAGCTCTATTTTTGTCTCATTAGACAAAAATATGACCTTCTCCCATTCCTCCTTTGGATCATCCAGATGGTCGTTGGCAAACTTCAGACGGGCCTGGACATGCGCTGGCTTGAGCAGGGGGACCTTGTGTGCGCTGCTGGATTTTAATCCATGACGGCGTAGTGTGTTACTAATGGTTTTCTTTGAGACTGTGGTCCCAGCTCTCTTAAGGTCATTGACCAGGTCCTGCCGTGTAGTTCTGGGCTGATCCCTCATCTTCCTCATGTTCATTGATGCCCCACGAGGTGAGATCTTGCATGGAGCCCCAGACCGAGGGAGATTGACTGTCATCTTGAACTCCATTTTCTAATAATTGCGCCAAGCTGCTTGCCTATTGTCCTGTAGCCCATCCCAGCCTTGTGCAGGTCTACAATTTTATCCCTGATGTCCTTACACAGCTCTCTGGTCTTGGCCAATGTGGAGAGGTTGGAGTCTGTTTGATTGAGTGTGCAGACAGGTGTCTTTTATACAGGTAACGAGTTCAAACAGGTGCAGTTAATACAGGTAATAAGTGGAGAACAGTAGGGCTTCTTTAAGAAAAACTAACAGGTCTGTGAGAGACGGAATTCTTACTGGTTGATAGGTGATCACATACTTATGTTATGCAATTAATTATTTAAAAATCATACAATGTGATTTTCTGGATTTTTGTTTTAGATTCCGTCTCTCACAGTTCAAGTGTACCTATGATACAAATTACAGACCTCTACATGCTTTGTAAGTAGGAAAACCTGCAGAATCGGCAGTGTATCAAATACTTGTTCTCCCCACTGTAAATGACTGACACTTTACACTGACTTCTTTTGGGTTTTCTGACATTTTACTTTATAAAAACAAACGTTAGTTGAATAGACACGAGCACCATTGTTAGTCGCTGGGTGAATGTGTGGCTAATTCACTCTCCAGGTAATTTAGCTATGATAGGGGATGGTTGACTCGCAAATCTGTTGATGGACTTAAAGGCAGCAGTCAATCGCCACTCACCAAGAAATTTGACTAACCTCAAACAATTCTGCAAAGGAGAATGGGCAAATATTACTCAATCTAGGTTTTCTAAGCTAATGGAGACATCCAAACAGTTTGATGGCTGTAGTTAAAGCAAAAGGTGGCTCTACGAAGTATTAAATCATGAGACTGATCACTTTTCCATTGTTCTAGTTTTCTTTTATTTATTTATTTTTCTAAACTGTTGCCTTTTAACGTTACTTGAATGTTGTAAGGCAGAATGTGTAAATAAAGCTGGAACAAAAAATATATATTTTTAATGGGATTTGATTTCAGGCTGTAAGGCAAAAAAGGGGGGATCACAATTTCAAAGGGGGGATTTTCTATAGGCACTATAAGTGCTTTGCAACTGAAAAAGACAGAAGTGTGGTAATTTAAGACGGTAATGATGCGGCAGTGCTTGCCCAGAACAAATGTGTTGGAAATTGGAAGTAAATTTCCTTAATGGGCACTTTTTTACACATTACCTCCTGTGTGTATCTGAACTTGCACAAGCCCAAATGTTTGAAATGTTTTTTTATTGGTAATTTAATTTAAAAGAAGTATGAACTTTTGAGGGGGCAGTTCTGTTCACTATTTGAGTTAAGATGCCATTTCACTGGAGAAAGCAGAAAGCATTCCAATGATTGAAACAGCAAGTATGCATCCGCATGTATCTGATGTTTTCTGGCCGAAAAATTATGACATGCAATAAAAAAAAAATCAACAGACGCATTTAATATTTTTATTATCAAAATGTTTCTGTGTAGTACATGACAGAATATCAAGTCTTGATGTGTGATCATTTTTGAAAAAAAATTCTAGACATGAAATGCTTAAGTACTACATTTAAGGGAAAAAAGCAAAAAGAAAAATCCTCTTTTATAAGAACACATCTTTTGTTATTAGACAATAACTAATTACATCCCCCGTTTTGATAGTTTTTTCAGTTTAGTAAGTAGCCAATGAACAAAACCCTGGATATCCTTCTTTTGTTTTGCAGAGGTGACCAGTCTCGTAAGAGAGCCAGCGAGGAGTCTGCATAGAGTAAGAGAGACACGGCTTGTTATTAATTAGGAATATTTGACTTCATTAGCAGTGTGGTTCATAATCATTATGTACAAACTAATTACGTGCAAAAATATGATTTACTCATTACTTGTTTTTTGTTTGCAGATGCTTGGACGTTAAGTTACAGGTCTCAACCTTAATTCACAAAACAGTGAATGACTAAGATTTTCCAGTGCTGAGTGGAGTGGGTGAGCATAAGCATGGGTGGTGTTTTTTTTTTTGTAACCATAGGAGTCGTTGTGGGCACTGATTTCTTTGCCTCTTCTGAAAAGCACAGTGAATTCATAATGGTGCATACTGGTTCTTTCAGCTTTTGGTAATGAATCCTTCTCCATTATTGTATAGGTCTATATGATTTGAATGGGTTTGTTCTTATTTCCTCCATCAAAGTGTGCCTTCTGCTCTGATTCATTGGAACATTCAGGATACCTATCAGATGCCATTTACCAGGTGGATAGCTGTGCCCTTTTCGACCACGTGTACTGTGTCCACCATGGGCCGTGTTCATTAGGTTGTGTTGCGAATAAAAACAACAACAAAACATTTTGAAATACATTGGAAAAGGGGGGTTTCTTATTGGACAGATCCAGGTATGCCCTCCCTATTTCAGTCTGTTTTTTCTGTTTGGGTCGTAATGAACATGATCCTGATCTCGATTTGGTCTGATAACTGACTTTCTTCTGCTGCTGCACAATCTGTTCTGCTAAACACTTGATTTATATTTGTCTGGTCTGTGTAAATAATATTGACAGTACTCTACTAATGATTGATAGGAAATACTTTTGTCACATTGTAGCAGTTAGGCCTCTCTTAATTCTCTCCAGTGATTTTTAACCTAAAAGAAGTTATCTTACTCTCAGAAATCTCGGCACACGAAACCAAATGTCCCATTTCTTGATTATACACTTCAAAATGGAATCCATAAAAGGACAAAAGAGTCGCACTATCTGCTGCACCAGTGCTACTGTTTTGTTGGTAAGACTAAGCAAGGCCCAAAATGCCGTATGGCTGCTCCGCTGTCAAGTGTTTGATGATGTTTGCGGTCAAAATAAACATTGTTTGTTTGCCATAACCTCTTTGTTGTTTTGATATCGCAAATGGCCATGCCAGTTTCGCCATTAAGGCTTTCCAATTTAAATGTTTCCATTTCCTATTGACATCAGAACGTTTCGACAGCAGTTCATTCCATTTAGGTAGGCACTGGATTCTAGTGCAATGTTTGGTCCAAATTAAACAAGCCTTTGGAGATCCAATGGTTTATCTGGAAGGTCTTTAAGAAATGTCTGGTGGGACAAATGCTTTCATAAGGAGTGTAACTAGCAAACAATGCTTGTTCTGTTACAATTGGACTTCAGCATGTTCAAACGTTATTATACCAAACATTGGAGTATGTGAATTATGGAAATTAAAGAACTTCCTTTTTTCTAACAACATTTTAGGTTTAATTGCATTGTTGTCGAAACCTGATTGTATTTTACAACCATGCCAAAGATTATAGCCCTTTTTTTTTAAATGGAAAATTGCATTGTGATTCCATATATGATAGTTAATCTGCCCACGTTGCTACTGTAGCTGCAATATTCTATCAATTGTACCAAGTCGCAGAGCCAATTAATTAGCATCAATGATTACAAAAATAGTATATGTATTTGGTTACAATAATGATGTCAGATGATTTGGGCAGAGGTTGAATAATACCAGTGTTCTTTACAGTCTCTCTGATGATGTAAACAGATTCACAGGTGGGTTGTAATGATTGATGTATACAGTTTACGGATACATCTCTTTGCACTGTTTTAGGTGTAATGTAATATTTGGGATTGGTTGTGAAAGTTTTCCTTTGAGGAAGTGAAGATGGCACACTCATTGTCTTATGTACAGTTCAATAAACAAATCTTTCAAAGGATATGTTTTATTTTTTTAAGTTTAATCACTGGGGATTGGTGGTTGCTTTGGTACCTGTTGGGTGGAGAGATGAGGGACTAACGACACCAGGCAGAATTCGTATTCAGATGTTGATTATTGCCACTGCCAACACCAGTGCCACGCTGCATCATAGGTTTGAATCCATCCCTGTACTCTTTCAACTATCATCTATTTTCCCCACTGTCTCTAAAATAAAAAGGCATAGAAATGCCCCAAAAGGTTGACTAGAAATTTAAACAAAAGCTTTTGGTTGACAGTCTTAAACAATGCAGCAGAATGAACACAATGAGCAGAAATCAACACATTCATAGAGCAGGTAATTATTGCACTCATTCTTCCCTTTCACAATGATGGAACCCACTGTGTTCTTGAGAAAAGTAGCATTTGTTTTATAGTCTTCCCAGATCTATGCCTCAACACATTTTTAACTTGAAGGTCTATGGAGAGTTCCTTGGACTTCTTGGCCTGGTTTTTGTTCTGATATGCACTGTGAAGTTTGGGACCTTATATAGACAGGTGTGTGCCTTTCTAAATTATGACTAACCCAGGTGGACTCTATCAAATACTTTAGACATCTCAAAAAGATACAGGATGCATCTCAGCTCAGTTTGGAGCAAAGGGTCTCAATACTTATGCACTTCAAGTTTTCCTATTTTCAGGAAATTGTCATGAATGTATTTTTTATTTGATTTTAAGGGGTATTGTGTGTAGATTCATGGCAACAGAAACAATAAATTATATGTTTATCACTAAGACAAAAAAAGTATAGGAAATAATTGACCCGATGCCCTTCATGTCAAATAGAGGATGTCAGGTCTCTGATAATACCAACCAGTTCAAAGAGAGTGCTTGCTTTGTTGTTTATAAACAGCAGGGATCTGCTGTGTTAACATTAGTGTATGTGAGGCTCAACAAGGGGCTTCTAATTCGGTACAGTGGCTCGTCTTTGACAGACTGCCATTGGTGCTGCTCAGCGGGAGGAGGAATCCCTATCCAGAACACCCCCCACCGGCCAATAAGCTGGGATGCCGACAAGACACATGGTACGGGCCAGCCCAAAAATAACTTGCAACTAGCTTGCTGACAAATGTTAATACTTTTACTGGTGACAGGTTGCTCTAGGTACTCGCCTCCATATTTCCAAGTTAACTCCAAGGTTAATTGTGCAAAAAATTGGGAAGCTCGGGACAGCTGTTCCTGGGTGTCCGCAACCGGAAGACTGGAATCCCCTTACCTTTGAGCACAGGTGCGCTCCAGGGATCACCGTCAGCTCCAGCCGGGGCCCTCTGGGGTTTATCTGAAGGTAATACACCCAAACCCTATATTCTGTTATTTTCATTGTCCTATTGACTGATATGGATTAATACAGCAACCTCCAATGAAACAGTAAATTAGTAAATTAAGCATGTTTCACATAGACTCACGTCAGTGGGTGAGCATGAGCGGATGACCAAAATGATGAAGTTGGGAGTTACTTATAACAATGTTTGTTTGATTCTACCATGGTCTGCATAGCCAGTGCTGCTGACTTTAGCCAGAGGTCTATCTATTTTCAGCGTATGACTAGGGTGACGTGGTGTTTTTCCTAAAGTGTTCCGTGCCCACCCCCCACACTCACATAAAATGCTTTGTATTGCTATATTTTGAGTCAGTGTTACGATGTTGTGTACCAAAGACAAGGAGAAGTGTCTTTCTTTATAAATATTCTTATTTATGTAAACTGAGCCCTAACTATAATTAGATATGACTTGGAGGGGTTGGAAGCTGTTTGCAAAGGATTCATGTACACAACAGCTGCAACTGCAGTTCTGTTGGAAGGGCATTGCTGCTGCTCTTAATTGCAAAGATTTGAGTGTCAGTAGCATCTGTGAACCCTATCACCTTTCTGGGTTCAATAACTACTCTGAGATAAAAAGGCTGTTCAAAAGCTGGACATGATGAAAATAATATCTGAAAAGCACTGAAAGCAGCTATGCTTGGCCACATTTGGGCAAGATTCAACGTCAATTCACAAAACAAATCTTGCGCGGGTCAGAAGAGGTTTAAAGTGTTTTGAAATTGAAAATAGAACGCTATTTTAAGGATTGAATGCATTGTTTGCACTGGATTGAAAAATGTGTCTGCATTGGCATGTTTTTATTATTGTTCAAATGAGATTGGTTGCTCTGGACGAGATTGTAGATTATTTTTATTTTGGTAATAAATATGTCCAAGTATTTTCTGTGACAGTAGAACAGTAAGTCATGTTGAGCTGTTTTCACTCACTATGTAGCTGTGCCTTTAATTTCAAGCCATGTGATTGCATGCTGATTTTAAGAATTATGACCCAACTAAGTTGAGCCCAACAAACCATTTCCAAAGACAACAGTCGTGGCGGTGGCATTTACTGATGTTATATTTTCCATTTTCATAGCAATTGGAGGGAATATTGGAAAATAATACTGGAGAAAGAATAGGTAAAAATACAACAATGGGCCCATATTTGTATTTAATAATTTCAGACTTGCTTTAACTACTGACAATGTTCCAAATGTGAATTTTTTCTGTAAAATATACAGTTCGTATAAATGCTTGGATTTTTTCACTGGTAAAATGTATGTTAATGACTCAACTCATTGAAATCAAGATGGAATTATGAATTTTCCAACACTTTGCACACAAAAATGTAACAGTGACAGTCAAGGTTTTAAACAGTCTTTTTTTCCTTGCAGCATGCAAGAGAACACCGAGCAGCCGACATCCTTATCTCAGTTCCTGAGAGAGAATTACTTGGCAGAAGCGCACACGCAACAGAGACACAGCGAGATGAGCCGCTTCGACTCCTCATGGCGCCTGGTCTATGGGCCCCTCAAAGGCAAAGAGGAGGACTCTGCGGGCCAGGACGAGCCACAAGCCCAGTTCCCAGACCTCTCAGCTTTCTTGAGTCAGGAAGAACTGGATAAGAGCGTCAACCTGGCCTGTCAGGCTATTGGACGAGAGGCCCGTGAAGAGAGGCCAGAGGCTGAGGCCGCCGTCGCCCCTTCCACCTCTTCAGACACCCAACTGGACCTGAAACTAAAAGAACTCTTACAAACACACCCGACATTCTTGCCAGAGAGACTGCCGCAACTCCTGTCCACACATGACAGTGCAATTAAAACAGACGAATCGGTACATCAGACATCCCAACGGTCCGTCCAGGACAACGCATTGAGGGCAGACGGGCAAACATGTCCCCTGTCCACCATCCAGGACGGGGCAATGAAGACCAGCGGGGTGGCCAGGGAGTCCCTTGAGGACCATAAGAAACCTGGAGCCGGGGGGAAAAACATGCCAGCATATGGCCTAGAGACTCAGTCCAAGAAAGAGTTCCTCAACAAGGCGGCTGACTTCATCGAGGAGCTCTCGTCGCTGTTCAAGGCGAACAGCTCCAAAAGGATACGGCCTCGTTCATGTAAAGGCCATCGAAGCAGAGCCAACAAGGGTCAAGCAGACGGGGGTGTTTACCCCCTTAACACCGATGACAGAGAACGTCCAGTTAATCTCCAGAACTTCGAAATGGAGGTGTTGAGGGCTGATAATCCCTTCAGTAATCAGCCTCCAGAAGTCATGGGTTTGACCATGGAACCTGCTTTAAAGCATGCAGATTTGCCCACAGAAGACTGCAGGACCAATGATCCACAATATGATGATTCTGGGGTGCTTGAGGCAGATGAAGGGAATGAGGCTGAGAGCCCTGTCCTGGTGGAAGTCAGCCCTGGTGTTTACACAGCCAATCCTATCTGTGAGCCCCCTCACTTCATCCAAAAACTCAAAAGCAGGGAAGTACCAGAGGGCAGTAAGGTTCAGCTGGACTGTATTGTTCAAGGACTCCCGATGCCCGATGTCCGGTAAGGCTGCCTGAACTCATTGACCAACCTATACCAGCTGTGTGTGTTTTTGTGTTGAAAATTGCTTTATCTTCAGGATTTAAAGAATATAATCACTTAACACTTCTATTTTGGTGTTTATGGGGCTAGGAGAAATTATCAGCCACACATTTTAATAACCACTGCTAACTTAAGCCATTGTAAGTTCAGTAACTTAAGTCAACTTAATTAACAGTGGCTTCTAAACAATTGATGAAAGTGTATCCTAGGTCCATAAATGTTTTACTGGATAAGAGGAAAAGGGAATACCTATCATTAAAACTCAGAGTAATTATTTGGTATTAATACACAATTTCATGCACAAGGTGGTGCTGGTGATGCACTCTTTTAGTTGCCCACTCTGTCCCATGAAGGTAGAACAGATCACCGGCAGTCTCTGAAACAATTCAAAATTTGTTGGCTGTGTTTACACCGGCCGCTCAATTCAGATCTTTTCCTCACTCATTTGGCTTTTCAACAATCACATCAGATCTTTCCATATCATATATTTTTAAGGATTTAATTATTTAGTAAGAAATAAAACAATTTGAAATCTGAATTTGTCTGCCTGTCTAAATTCAGCCGTGGAAATGTAATGCCACGAGAACGCTGTCTATCCAGACTGTAGTTAGTCAGTGTGGTCACCAAGTCCATGTGAGCCTTGAAACAGGAGATTACTCACCACATAGCAGGACCTGAGTACAAATGGATTATTTTCCTCTTGATGACAATCGAAATGGACACATGACGAGTGCAGGAATCGAGGGTGAGTGAGCAGTTAAACTAAATGCAAAGTGTTATAGTTTATGACATTGAGAGTTTTGCTGACATTGCCAAATAGGGATTTTGGAAATGATTTCAGTTATACAGTTATCAGCTTGTTAGGATTCAAATTGTAATGTATAAATATTTAAATGTGCCTCCAGAAATCTGTGCTACTGAGCTTGTACTTATATACTGATAGCAGTGAATTTCAGTACAGCGTTAACAAGTGACTTAAACCCACAGAATTGGTAAGCATAGACAATAATAGGTTAAAAAAATATCATTGTGTTCATCATCAGAAGTATTGAATTTGAAAATGCTTTGTGTTGGGGATTCAAGACAAATGTTAATTTCTTTCTTCAAAGTGATCAAGGGTGGGGAGTTTGACAAGTGATGCTTGCAAACAGCTGACACAAAGTGTGTGTGTGTGTGTGTGTGTGCGTGTGTGTGTGCCCGTGCTCATGCCCGTGCTCATGCCCATGTGTGTGCGTGGAATGGTAGGGTAGGCTAGGGATACGTTGATTGCAGTGTTTGAATGCACTCAAAATACAAATTGATTTTACAAGCAGATAAGTACAGTGAAATAGTACTAATTGTAACTAATAATAATCTGAACACTGATATGGTCTTCTTGCCTACAAATAAGTCTTTTTAGTAGTTATGATGTCGTTTTTTGAATAATAGAGATGGTAATATCAATTGCAAGGTGGTACTATTTTTTACCCTTTAAACATGTTAAGCTGGATCAGTATGTTAAAAATGAAGTCTACATTTGTTTACCTAGGTTAATTTCTCTCACCAAATAAATGTTGAGACTTCAACTATAATATTGTAAAGAAGCACATACATGTCACATTCTAGAATTATTTAGTCAAGCGTCAAGAGATTACACTGAATATCTCTGATAGATGGTTTGTTATTTGAATTAGCAAATTGGTCTACAAAGTAGTCTACATAGTACATAGTGGATGAAACAGTTTTCATGGTTTGAGGAATAAACATGCCTGCTTGAATTGATAAACATTTAGGAGTCAGAATAAGCGGGCTAGCCAAAGGTCCCACTAGTTAGTGTCAACCCACTGACACTCCCTGAGATTTTGTGACAGGATTTCTTTCACTGAGATGGATGAAGTTGCCTTAGTTATTAGAAACATGGAAATATTATGGCCATTCCATTTAATTCCAGCTAGACATGACACACGTAATCTCCTAAAATATTTCCATTTTCAGAAACAGATATGATAATTATTTCGGCAACCTTTTTTATATAAATGTTATTTAATCTTTGAGAGATTGTGCTAATTAATTGCACACAAATTGTCAATTTCAATAAATCAGTTATTATTTTGAACATTACCTTCAAATGATAATGATTTATACAAATGCTTCAGCATTATTTATACGAGATAATGTTCCAGGAATGCTAATCATATCTGTTATTAACTACAAATCTGTTTTCAGAACAATTTGTGATGATGGGTGTCAAAAGTTTTTGAAGTGGTCAGTGCATTGTATCGTGTACGTTTATGTTATGCATACTCCCCATGCTGGATGTTTTTAGTTTGATCAGTATAGTAATGGTGTTTGCTTTTTTACTGAGTATTTTGTATGTGGTGTATCATGTAGCTTAGCTAAAGTTAATACTGCACACAGCTGCTTTCTGTCAATTGAAGGTTGGTCAGTTCCTTTTAAATTTAAATTTCAATATCTAGTAATTTAACAGTTATTTATCCAGAGTTACCAACAGTACTTTTTTCATCCCACCCCCTACTGTTTTTGATGTTTCATATTTTATCTCAGTACTTATTTACTTGGTATCACGTCCTAGGGTTTAGTAGGCCTGGTGTGTCAGGGAATAGTATTGAGCATATTCTCAGTGTATTTTTATCATTGTGTGTATACGATTGGGACAACCAGTCATAAACCCCCAAGGCTTTGGGGCTTGGTTGGATGGGCTTTCCTCTCCCGGGTTGCAGTCTGGAGGGAAAATAGCCTGGACAGGTGCAGCAGCCAGGCAGTCTGTGCAGTGACAGCCAGCTACTCATGGGTTTAAATTAGAAGCTTACTCATTAGAAATGACACACTTTGCCGGATGGAACATAGGCTGTACATTCTAGTAGTTACCATTCCACTACATAGATTGCACCTGAGTATTCAAAGCAGATAGGTACTATTTACTCAAATAGTTTAAAATGTTGTGTATAAGCACTTTGTGACACCTGCTGATGTAAAAATACCATTTAGAAAATAAATGTTAGTAATTGATTGCATTAGGGCCAATTTAAACACTCAGCATCATCTTTCTCAATGATATCCTCTATTGGAATATCTATTGAATTTTTTTTTTTTTACAGGGGCTTACTAAAGGTTAGGTAACCAGCTTTTTTTTTAATCAACTCTTGATCATGTAGTGTTCAGAACATTTTCAGCTTGAGGTGTGTTTTTCAGAAGGGTTTGTTTGAAATTTTGCCCAATATTAAGTATTTATCTTCCATTCAATTACCTTCTTACCAGTCCCATCTTACCAGTTTCTGAGAAAAATCTACTCACTCCTACAGATTTCTTATCTTGCTATAAATGGAATTGCTCTTTTTTCTTTTTATTCTGTACAACTTAATCAACATTTTAAAAGTGAGAGTAATTACACATATTAACATCCTCAAAATCATTTAAACAAACAATGAAAATGAATTGATTGTGTATGTCTTCACACTCTAGGGATAATGCTTAGTCCAAGCAATATTTAAACCGTGCGTCAGATTTCTCAATCAAATTTACATGAACTCTTGTAAAGATTTGTCATGTCCCAGAGTTTTCAGAACAAAGGTTGTCCTTTATTTACCTACCTCTTTGCCCAACACATTCCTGCTCCTATAATCTTGACAGTATGCTAGTCAATTACACGGGTAGAATGATATTTTATGAAATAATTACCTTCATTTCAATACTGTGATTGACCCTGGGGTTTCTTTCTTGACTTACACAGAAGAAAATGAAAAGAGACTGTAATGGTGTGTCACGGCCTGTGCCATGCTGGTCGTTATATTTCTATGTTCTGTGTGTTTCTGTTCTGGTGTATCTGTTTCTGTTTTCTGTTTAGCTTCCCTTAGTTTATTGGTTTTACCTGTGTTTTCCACTCACCTGTGTCCTGTTTCCTCATTAGGCATTGTATTTAGTTCTGTTGTTTTTCAGCTCTCTGTTATTGTTTTCATGTAGACAGCAGTGTTTTTCTGTTTATTAAATTTGCCTTGAAACCCTCAGTGCCTTTGTCCTGCCTCCATGCTGTTCTGTGACAGATATGCCCAAACTTTGGGAAGGCAAGAGACAGGAGAGGCATAACAAAAGAAAGAGAATGTGAGGTAATGGAGGAGAGAGAAATAGCAGATATTGTCAAGGAAGATCAGTGGAAACTGAAGGGACCACTAGGTTTAGCTAATATAATAATCTTGTTTGGTAGGAACTGATTTTATGCGTTACTAAAGAGGTAAGTTAGTGTGGGAATTTGTGGCTTTATAGATGTGTGGCATATATGTGAAACACTCATATACCTGGGTTTTCACAACATTTCTTTTTTCTTTTTATGTTTGTATTCTTATAGAACTGATATTAATTACATAGCTATACATGCTCATCCTGACACATTTCTACAAAATCTCATGTAACTTTCTTAACGTTTATAATTTTACAAAATTCAGGCAGGGGTGTACAGCAAGGAGATAAGAGAAAGGGACAGGCCCTTGGCACAGAGGGTATTGCCTTTTTGTCTTGTCAGTTTAAAAGTATGTAAGTAGGATATGTAATCTCTCGAAAAAACACGATCTATCATGGTTTTCAGCCTTCATGATTTGTTTAAGCCTTGAGAACAACTATTTCAGGTCTTTGCTCCCTTGAATCAATGCAAAATGCTCCCAAGATAAACATTGAAAAATTAATCAAGATAGAGAGATATTACAAGAGACTGTCAATTTGGGATGTATCTACAGGTAAATCAAAAAGATAGCCTAGACCTAGTGGTTCTTTCACTTTCCACTGAAGTTTATTTCTACTTGGCTGTTTCCATTTTCTGTAGCAATCAAGGAAAAAACTCTGCGTTTAATCACTTTATTGTGAAGGGAAGTCTTTTGCAATATTTCCTTATACCCATGTAATTATCTAGCATACAGTCTATATTCAAGATTTAATAGATTTAAGATCAATGTAAATTTGGCTACACTAAAATGTACTAAGTAAATAATCGCCATGGTGAACTCTAGCCTAGTTTGATTAGCCTGGATTTTAGTCAGGATTCTATCTAATCACTTCATTATTTGGAAATGAAACGACAAGAAAAGAACATTTTCAATTAAGCCAATTGGGTTCAGTGTTAGCTAGCCAGCAAACCAAACAACCAAGCCAGCTAGAAGCTTAGAAAAACTATCCTAAGAGTTTTGATATCTAGAGATGAATAACATTAAGTTTGTTCCCTAACAGTTCATATAATATAACAAATTTGGGATTACTCTAAATATCTATCTTGATTGTCTTCTTTGTTGGCAGTCTTTGACTAACTTTACAAAGCTACTCCTGCACAGCAGCTACCACTCTGCATCAACTCAAGCATCACTGCCAAAGATTCTGTGCAATGATTTGATGAAACCCAGATCACTGCATGTCTTCCTGGCATCACTACCCAAAACACAAGTAATCCAGACAGCAATCATAAAAGCAGGCGGGGATCTTGAATTCTACCAAGTATTTGCTCTATTTAATTCTTTTATCAGTTCACCACTTCTGTTCACCATGTAACAAAAAAAAATACCTATGACTTGTCCTTGGTGTAATCAGTGGTACACACAGGCCTGAGTGTTATTGTCTGGCATAGAAGCCAAACAAGTTGACCATTGACTTTACCATCCAGAGCACATTGTTTTAGTGTATATTGTTTTTACCCAGGTGTTTTCTGGTGAACTTATTCTTTCATTTGTATATTTCTTTGAGAGGAGGCCAAGTCTTTACAGACTCTTTCTGGCAGTTGATTTATTCACTTTGAAAATAACAATCTCAAGAGGTGCCAGTAGATTCCTTGATTTTACCATCATATTGTTTCAGCAGCTTTTTGGCAGATTTTTGTGGGATGTCATAAATAGGTTGCTAGTGTTGTGGATTTAACCTTTTTAATAATTTCACTGATCAATCAAGTATCTTTGTAAAGTTGCCGTTCTTGTCAGTTAAGACCAGTATCTTAGTAGAAATACCAGACAGTTTTCACAAATATCCTAGAAGAAAACAATGTGAAAATTACCTTTTTATACTTCTTATACTACAAGTCTTTTGGGGGTATTTACAGAAATAGTACAAGTAGTCAAAGTGGACAACTGCCTACGTACACCAGTCTCAACACCAAGAGTAAAGAGACAACTACAGGGTGACAATTCCAGAGTTCTTCCTCTGTCCAGTGTCTATGTTCTTTTGCCCATCTTAATCTTTTCCTTTTATTGGCCAATCTGAGATATGGCTTTTTCTTTGCAACTCTGCCTAGAAGGCCAGCATCCCGGATTCACATCTTGATATTGACGTTAAGACTGGTGTTTTGCAGGTAGACAGTCTAATGTAATTTGTCCTCTTGGTCAGTTGTGCATCAGGGCCTCCCACTCCTCTTTCTGTTCTGGTTAGCGCCTATTTGCGCTGTCCTGTGAAAGTGAGTACCACACATCGTTGTACAAGATCTTCAGTTTATTGGCAATTTCTTGCATGGAATAACCTTCATTTCTCAGAACAAGTATAGACTGAAGAGATTCAGAAAAAAGTTTATTGTTTCTGCCCATTTTGAACTTGTAAACCCACAAACACTGATGCTGAAGATACTGAACTAGTCTAAAGTTTTATTCCTTCTTTAATCAGTACAAACATTTTTGCAGAAGGGTTTTCTAACGATTAATTAGCCTTTTAAAATGATTAACTTGGATTAGCACATACAATGTTCCATTGGAACACAGGACTGATGGTTGCTGATAATGGGCCTCTGTATACATAGGCAGATATTCCATTTTAAATCAGCAGTTTCCAGCTACAGTAGTCATTTACAACATCTACAATTTCTACACAATATTTCAGATCAATTTGATGTTATTTTATTGGACTAAAAATTGGTTTTTCTTTCAAAAACAAGGACATTTCTAAGTGACCCCAAACATTTGAATGGTAATGTACACTCACCTAAAGGATTATTAGGAACACCTGTTCAATTTCTCATTAATGCAATTATCTAATCAACCAATCACATGGCAGCTGCTTCAATGTATTTAAGGGTGTGGTCCTGGTCAAGACAATCTCCTGAACTCCAAACTGAATGTCAGAATGGGAAAGAATTGTGATTTAAGCTATTTTGAGCATGGCATGGTTGTTGGTGCCAGACGGGCCGGTCGAGTATTTCACAATCTGCTCTGTTACTGGGATTTTCACGCACAACCATTTCTAGGGTTTACAAAGAATGGGGTGAAAAGGGAAAAACATCCAGTATGCGGCATTCCTGTGGGCGAAAATGCCTTGTTGATGCTTGAGGTCAGAGGAGAATGGGCCGACTGATTCAAGCTGATAGAAGAGCACCTTTGACTGAAATAACCACTTGTTACTACCAAGGTATGCAGCAAAGCATTTGTGAAACCACAACATGCACAACCATGAGGCGGATGGCCTACAACAGCAGAAGACCCCACCGGGTACCTCTCATCTCCACTACAAATAGGAATCAATCTTTTCACGACTTTATTTACACAGAGTAACCCACAATATCGAAGTGAAAGTAAAAATTGTAGAAAGTCTGAAAATGTATTACAATTAAAACAGTGAAATAGCCAATTCGGATAAGTGAACATCCCCCCTCAGAATTGCAAACTTCCAGATCCCAAATTAAGCTAAATGGCTTCCATCTGTGATCATTTTTAGGGATTTTGATTAGTTCAGAATAAATAGTTCATAGAGGACTCCACTGTGTAGTAGTGGAATTTAAAGTGAAATATACACTGTAGGTGGAAAGATGTTTTCAAAAGATCTACAAGATGAAGTTGTGGAAGTTGTGGAAAGGCACAAGTCAGAGGATGGATAAAATAAGATTTCACAGGTTTAGTCTACAATTGGAATTGAGTTAAGACCATTGTTAAGAGGTGGAAGGCATATGGCACCACCCAGCCCTTGCATAGATCAGCCCCTCCCTCCAAACAGGTTGACCAGGCAAGGAAGAGACTGATCAGAGAGGCTACTAAGAAGCCAATGGCAACTTTGAAGGAGCTTCAGGCCTTTATGTCAAAGGCTGGTCAGTGTGTTCATATGACCACAATATCACTAGTGCTCCAGAAGTCTGACATCTGTGGGATTTTTGCAATAAAAGAACATTTAAAAAAAAAACATTTTCAACATAACAATGACCCAAAATACTTATACACTGGAGGACAAGAAGGTGAATGGTCAGAGCCCCGACCTAAATCCCACTGTGAATTTACAGAATGACTTGACGAGTGCAGTCCATAAGTGGTCACAATGCAATCTGACTAAGCTTGAACAGTTCTGCAAGGAAGAATGAGTAAATATCATCTCGGTTTCCAAAGATAGTTTAGACGTATTCAAAAAAGGTATGATATTCTGTGTTTTCATTTCAGGCTTTAAGGCAACAAAGGGTGAACATTTTAAAAGGGGTGATGACTTTCTATACTCACTGTAGTAATGTGGAAAGATCTCATGTGCCATGATAAGGTGCTGTGGTGGCTTCTGGTTTTTACACTGAAAGCCCCCAGAGCCCACCAGAACTTTGTCCCCTGACTATTGGATGTATTTACTGTCAGTTAGCCAGACGTACCATTCATTCTGTGAAAGAACTGGTAAACACTCAATCCATACATAATTGCTTTATGATTTAAGAGTGCAGAAAAGTTTTCAGGCTTTTTAAATACTCAACTGGAATTACTAAGTTGACGTAATTACAAAATGTAACTTGAAGTAGAATGTTTACATAGTTTTTATTTCTTTCCCTTACAATGATTTTGCACAATGAGCTGAAATCCTATAAAACAATATATCAACTGTATGCATTTTCAGGTGGTTTTGTGAGGGAAAGGAGCTAGAGAACTGTCCTGACATTCAGATTATCAACAATGGCGAATTGCACTCTTTGATCATTGCTGAGGCATTTGAGGAAGACACTGGGCGGTACTCTTGCTTTGCCTCCAACTTCTACGGCACTGACTCAACATCTGCTGAAATCTACATCGAAGGTAGACCCATATGGTAGAGTGCATCATCATATACAGACTTACCATATTCAGTGCCAGAATGTATTTAGACACCTGTTACAGTGGCCATTGGGTTCTTGGTCACCTCCCTGACCAAGGGCTTTCTTGCCTGCTTACTTGCCATGCACTGTGAAGTGTGGGACCTTATATAGACAAAATAGATTTACTCAATTACAACATATTTGGATGTCTATAACACAATCATATATGGAGAATGTTAAGGGGACTGAATAATTAAGGCTGTGAACCCGTTGTCTTCTCTGGTTCAAATGTTTAATTTGAACTTGAATACAGAAAATAATACAAAGGTCCACCATGGTAGAAATACTGTACTCTCTATGTCACATGTTTTACAGGGGCCTCCTCTACAGATTCTGATGGGGACCAACATTTTGAGCATGTAGTGCAGTAAGTACCACACTCTTCTAATGAAATTATATTTTGGGAAAAAAGCAAGCTTCAAAGGCTTATTTTCTGTGATGTAGCAGGCCTACACATGTTATAGTTTATAGTCCAGTTGGCCATGTTCAACTCCATTGTACCTTGTTCCCAATGTAAAACTAAAGGCACAAGAGGACCCAATCTCAGCCGGGTGTCCCATCTTTACCACTGGCAGTTAGTGCAGCGTCTGTGTTCGAGGAAGACACACCTGCTTACACTGAAGAACATCCTCAGGAAGCTGCCTCACTGACCTCACCGCCTTCCAGCCAGGCAGCATCTGTACCTGCCCAGGTAGTTACAACCGTCCTACCGGTTAGCGAGTTGATAACCGGATCACCTAACCAGGTGGAATTTATGTCATACCTTGCCCAGGAGTCGTCAGCAACGCCACCTGTCCCAGTAGTCCCTACTCAAGGTCCAGGACTTGGAGAAACCCTGCCAGTGCAGGGGGTGTCAACATCGTCACTGTCAACGCCATCGCCTGTCTCAGGGACAGCTACACCATTACAAACACAGACCGTCTCAGCCACAGCACTACCGCCGACCCACTTCTCCTCTACTCTGCCTGCCCAAGTGGCAGCCGTACAGACTTCTCTGGCTGAGGTAATATTCCAATGGCAGCGTTCATGTACCTGAGTGTACCTGAAACACTCAAAAAGGAAAGTCAAGATATCTGAAACCCTGTGAGTGTGTGTGTGTGTGTGTGTGTAGTACTCCAAAGTATTTTGACAGTGACATATTGGTATAAGTATATTTTGGCTCTCTATTCCAACACTTTGAATTAGAAATTATACCGTGACTCAGCGGTGTGGACTTTTAATTTAAGGGTATTTTCACCTATGTCAGGTGAAATGACAGCACATTTTATTCATGGTCCCCCACATTGTAGCAAGCAAGAAAGCAAGTTTATTTATATAGCACAATTCATACATTGAAGCAATTCAATCTGCTTTACAAAGAAAAAATTATGAAAGTACAATAAGATAAAAACAAATACTCAAATGAAAACATCAAAGCAAATGAATACGTCATAATAAGAAAAAATACAATAAGAAAACTTATAAAGATAAAAAAATTGATAAAAACAAAAGAAGCTATAAGGCTAAACAGTGTGGTTAAGTTTAAGTGCTCAGTCATAGGCATGTGAGAAGGTAAGTGTTTTTAACCTGGATTAAAAAATGTATACTTTTGGGGCACGGCTAAGATCTTTTGGTAGTTTATTCCAGTTTTTATTCTTTATTCCAGAAATCTATTCTGTAACTGACTGGAAGCCAATGCAAAGATTTAAGAATCAGAGTGATGTGCTCTGTTCTCTTTGTCCTGGTTAACATTAACATAGCAGCAGCATTCAGAATGAGCTGCAGTTGTTTTACAGTCTTTTTGGGGAATCCAGTTAAGAGGCCATTACAGTAGTCAACCCTACTGGAAATAAAAGCATGGATGAGCTTCTCTTGGTCTTTTTGGGACAACATTTTTGAAAAGTCACAGCTGTTTCTGTGTGTTGATGTCTGTGGGTTGCAGACCAGTGTCTGTGGGTGTCAGGCAATCATTACATTTAAAGTATATGCAAGTACTTGACTATTTTATTGGACATAATGTTAATCTGTTCAAATATTATTTGTACCTTTTTCACAATCTGTACCATAAAAACAGACAATGTACAAAACATAATTTCTCAATGGTTCATTCAGTATGGATGAAAATACCTTCAAATTAAAGCAGTCTGCCCTTCATCCCCCTAAGTCATTGTCTCTTTTCAAATCTAAAGTGTTGGAATACAGAGAGAACAAAACATAATAAAGTGTCACTTTATTTTCTCTGTTTTCAAATTATCATTTTTTACTTCATTGATGGAATAACTTTTTTTCCAGAACCTAAACGGCGACAGCAATACTCTACGTCCCGATGTCTATCCTCAAGGTCTGGATGGAAGGCCTTTAATGGCTGCCCCGGTTTTCACAAAGGTACCACTCTACTTATTAACAATAAAAAAAAAATATATAGCACAGATAGTATGTACTGATGCTGAAAACACTATACTTGGCCCATCAGAGTCTACAGGATCTGTTGGCATCGGAGAGCCAGCTGGTGGTGCTAGAGTGTCGTGTTAAAGGGGTTCCTTCTCCCAAGGTGGACTGGTACAGAGAAGGTACCCTCATTGAGGACTCCCCTGACTTCAGGATCCTGCAAAAGAGTAAGGCTAACCACCTCTCTCTTTCACTGTTTTGGAATAATGTACATTCATTTGTTGGTATTCTCTGTGATTTACATAGATTCTTGTATGTGTTAATTAGCACATTCTCATTGAAATTGATCAATCTTTGCAGTATATTTTACAATCTTTAAATGTAAGTCTTCTAAAGGCTGCTTCTTTTAGAAGGCAGCATTAAAAACAGAACGCTTCAGTGATTTCAATCAAATGTTTATTTTCTTTTTTTAGAGCCTCGATCCATGGGAGAAACAGGTATGTTTTATGGAGGGACTTTCATGATACAAATAATACAACCATAAAATCAGAAAATTGTGGCCTTTTGTTTTTCTCCATTCAGCTGGGTTGGGAGATGAAAATGTAAAGAAAGAAAAACATTCTGGTTGTATAGCTTTAATTGGAATGAGAACCTTTTGAAATCTGATACTCCTTATCAGTGGTACTAAACATGATTTGACCCCCTTTAAAAATACAATGTTGAATATTTTAAAGAATGTACAGTTCGGTATTTTGTATGGCGTTCTCACATATCAGCATTTAGAAACAATAGAGCGTTTTGAATATGTGACGGGTGCTTTCCTCAGAGTCCTACTGTAGCCTAAGCAATGTTTTCCACAAAACAATGTACATCATTACTCTTCTCAGATGTTTACAGTATCTTACAGGCTGACACAATTGCTCCTGTAACTCCAGCCAGTAACAGCCAGTTTGCTTCTCCATCTAAAACTCATCCTTATAAGGAATCCTAAAATCCTGTGTTGAAATATCATCGCCGCAGAAGCTTTCAAAGTGTCTGAAACACAGGGAAGCACATGTATTTGGAAGCAAATGTTGTTTGAAAAAGGCTTACTGACTGTTTTAACTTACTGCCTACATTAACATAGCTGTAGGTTAGCTATGTGCAGATGGAATACTGTAAAGTCCAGTTGCCTGACCTTCAATGACAGTAAGCTGGTTCTCTCCTCATCTCTCCAATTTTGTGTTCCCTTTAGAGGAAATATGCACTTTGGTCATTGCTGAAGTCTTCCCTGAAGATTCTGGAACGTTCACTTGCACCGCAAGTAACAAATATGGAACTGTATCCAGTATCGCCAAACTAAGGGTGAAAGGTAACGTCACTGCCATGCAAAGTTTAGACTTGATTGTTATTAGATTGCATCTGTAGATTGTGTTTAATGTTGTTCAATGTTCTTATCCATTTCTCTCCACCACAATAGGCAACGACAACACCATCCGCAGCAACACAAAAACCCTCAGAGGCACTTTAACGATGGAGCACTCTTCCTCAAAACTTTCTCCCCCCAGTCTCCCCTCTGTCACCAATAGCGTCAAGCCTCACTCCAACACTATCCGTCTAGATCCCCTCAGCTCCAGCATGTTACGACTGGACCCTCTGAGCACCAGCACTCTCCGTCTGGACCCCCTGAGCTCTGGCATGCTGCGTCAGGACACTGTCAGCACCAGCATGCCCAGCCTTGGACCTCTGAGCCTGGGCAGCAGCCCTCGTATAGGCACCCGTAGCTCCAGCACATCACGTCTAGACCCACTGTACCTGAGCACCCCTCACCTAGACGTGGCTACAACTTCAAGCGGGCTACTAACCCCTGAGGTCCAAAGCCGTGGTGAGAACCACTTGACTGTCCAGGAAGACTCCAGTACAGTTTCACTGTTACCTGACCTGGGTCTTGGTCAAAAACCTAAAGTGAAAGGGACTCAAAACCCTGAGAAACCTCCTCCTGTTAACCTCCCTGATCCCCCCATATCCTCCTGTCTCAAGCCTGGGGTTCTGGTGAACCAAAACGGGCCCAGGTCTGGCTCTAAGGCAGGCCTCCGTGTGCACTTTAAACTGCCCGAGGACGAAACGGACAATGACAGTGAAGCACACAGTAGTATGTCATATGAAGAAATGTCGCTGTTGGCTAATAAGGGCCCACCTCCAGTGCTGGCCAAGCCCAAACTGTGAGTATTCTGACTGTTTTTTTTTTTTTTTACTTCTAACTGGTATCTCTCTAAAGAAAATCGTAAACCCCAAGACAGCGACAATTTAAAACGATGTGGTGAAAATATGAATAACCAGTCTGAAAACAAACTGTGTTTTGTCATATAACTCTTTATATGTTTTGAAGTGTAGCAAGCATCTTTAGTTGTCGGCTGCATTTAGAACATTGGAGGTGGGAGGGTCTCCTCTTGAGCTCCCTATCTGTTCTGCTGCTGTGTGCCAGTTTTTATTAGTCCACCGAATGCATTTCTGTGCTTAACTATGTGGAGTTTAAAACTACAAAAAACAGAGGATGGTCATTTTATAATGTAAGTGCTATTATATATATTTGTGCATGTTAGGAACCTTTGCACACTGACATTGCATTTTTCACATTAGTCATGTCTGTTTCTCACTTTTTCAAAGTCACTGATATTGAATGTAATCCAAACTTTATGTAATTCTAGAAAATCATTGCAGTGCAATAAGGTTCCAAATTGCAATGACAGCTTATCTTCTACTAAGAATGATACAGCACATTCCTGACTTTTCCAGTAGCAGAGCGTATTCAGAGTTTGCAGGCTACTAAACCATAAAAGGGCAGACTATTTTCTCAACCTGTCCTTTCATGAACTGCGCTTATTACTTTTTAATAAGCGCTACTCTTAACCATGTTAAGAGCAGGAGTTTTCAAACTGGCAACCTCAGGTTGTCAGCCACCAGATACAGATAATTGAAATAAAAACAATGTAAATAAACATTTTCTTTTAAATCTACATTTTAAAAAGAATTGCCAACAATAATAACAACAATGGATTGAACAAGTAGTGGCTAAAGGATCTGTGGGACAATTATTTTATGCAATAGTGTTATTAATCAACAATTAATGTTCTTTACCCTGGGCAACATGGCTTTCAGGGACATTTGTATCCACAGAAGCCTACTCCATTGGCCAATTATTGAAATCCTAGTCACAGCATATCAACAGTGTCTTAGGATCTGCACTCAGATGTTTTAGATTTTTTGGCTTCTGTATTCCAACACTGGATCCTGAATTCCAACACTGCCATTACTTCTTAAAAGCTTTTTGCAGCCAAAAAAGTGGGAAGTTCTTGACTGGCCAAGTCAGTGACCCAATCTGAATCCAATTGAGAATGCCTTTCACATGCTTAACGCTATAAGGCCCTGAAACAATCAGAAACTCAAGATGGCTGCAGTACGGACCAAATTTACATTATATGAAATAAAGCAGTAATGTTTTGTACTTACTCATATATCCAGTGTCTGTCAAACTTCAGGCAGTCATCGAATACAAAGGATATCTGACCAAGTATTTAACATGACTGCTTTATTTTATATCATGTTAATTTGTGTAAATACTTTTAGTAAATTAAAATGTACAAACTAAAGTGAATAAAAATGTCTAAATGGTCAACATGATGAAATTACCCTCAAATTAAAGCTGACAGTGAACAATTTAATGAAATGTTATTTTACATTTCAAATGTAAGAAACTGGAATACAGAGCTCAAAAGCAAATGTGGTACTGTCTAAATAATTTACTGTCTTTAAGTCTTTATTTGTCTGGTCTTACATCTGTTTATACTGTCTTTCCAACTGTTTATTACCTCTTGGCAAGACGACACAAACAGACTGAGGACCACGCTAGTTTTGTCACCCCGTACAATGACATGTTTACTGTTTCCCCTGGTCTGTAAGGTTGTCATGTTTTGAACACATTCCATCTCTGTGTTCTCAGAGACCCTGTTCAGCTACAGCTTCTGCACAACCAGGTGCTTCTGGAGCAACAGCAGATTGAGCCAACTGGAACCACCCAGTGCCAACAAACGCACCAGGCCCAGCAAAGCCTGCCCCGTTCATCCACCCCCATGCCCCTGCAGAACACCAACCCCTTACCCTCACTGAACACAGTCCCAACACCCTTACTCAACTCCACCCCAAGGCTGAGAACGAACACTACCCCTGCGCCCCTGCACAGCACTGCCTCTGCACCACTACTGAACCCATACACCATACATTCTTATTCTCCTTTACCTTCTTCTCCCCTGTTTAACACAAATGCTGAACCCCCACTAAACACCACCTCGGCTCCACCTCAGAACACCACCTGTGCTCCGGTACAGAACACCACCTGTGCTCCGGTACAGAACACCACCTCTGCACCAATACAGAACACCACCTCTGCACCGCCACTAAACAGCACCTATGCTCTGCTACGGAACACTACCTGCGCGCCACTACTGAACACCACCTTGGCTCTGCCACAGAACTACACAAATGCTCCACTACAGAACACCACCTCTGCATCAATACAGAACACCAGCTCTGCGCTACTAATGACCACCACCTCCGTGCCTGTTGTAGGCACTGTGCCGTCTCCTGCTGCATCTTATATGACCTCGCCATCTGTCCCTCGACTGAGCACTGGTCCTTCGCCCCACCTGTACACCAGCCCTGCATCCCCACCCTATATGACTCAACAAAACACCACCCATTCATCCCAGCCCAGCTTAGCCCCCTCGTCTCTGCCTAAACCCGTTCACGCACCACACCAGTTCAGCAGCCCTAACTCACCTCGTCCGAACACAGCCCCCTTCATTTCCATCCCTGCAGCTTTTGGAAGGCCCTTTACAACCGTGCAGAATACCACCCTCTCCTCCCTACTTCAAACAACCCACAGCTCCCTCCTCGACATGAGCCCCACATCCCAGAGCTTCAACTATGCCAGGCCAAAGGAGTTCATCCCCGCCCGGACTCCCCTTTCTCCAGTCATGAGTCCCTCCCCCACCGAGTCACCTGTGCCGTTACTCCAGGAGCTGGCGGCCGAGCTCCACTCCTCCAGTCCCAACCTGTTCTCCCCACAGCCCAGATTCTTCCCCACCAGGGTCCTCAAGTCCCCCACCAGCCCGCCCTCCTTCATGTCCTCCCCAACCTCCCCGACACTGCTGCCTGCTGCCTACCTTAACTCTGTGTTCACCCTGCCACAGCAGTCACCCCCGCAGGCAGCCTCCCCGACGTCTAGCACCTCCAGCCCGATCCAGGACCATGTGGCCTTCCTCAGCTCGGTCCTGCCCTCTCTACACCCCACACAAGCCACCAACTCTATGGGCCTACCCAAGAGCACCCATGGGTAAGACCCTACAGTTACTGATTTCAGGAAGCGTTCCCAGTTTCATGGATTTCCTAGAAAATCCCAGTTGAAGGATTACTGGAATTAGGAGGGGGGAAAAGCATGGAATAATTTTTCATTGTGGAATCCTCCAATAGGGATATTGGAAAACCCAGGGAACTTTGGACCTCGAAGACCTCACAATTCAATCAGGTTCCAGTTTTATACAGGAAAACAATACATTTTAATCATTTATTTGTTTTGTTGCCCAGGCCACCTCAGGGCTCATTGAAGAAGTTGCCTCCAAGCCCTCGTCCTATTTCGGATGATGAACTTCGTAGCAGCCAACAAAACCTCCTTCAGGATATTGAGAAAAAGCTACAGCTCAATGACAATTTTATGCGTGGTATACAACAGGTATTGAATATATTCCTTGTACTGTCTGTCATTTCTTTAGGAGAAGACGGGCTTATAACTAAATATTCCACCAAATGAATGAGTACTTGGTTGATGTAATAATCTAACTTGGAATGGAACCGACATAGAAACTGAGTGATCTGAAATAACTAAGTCATATTCCACAGATTCATTTCAACCATTTCCTTCAAACATTCAAATGGAATCATTTTTGCTATTTTGGCATTCCAATTTCAATTCCAATGGTGTAGTTCTTAAGGATTGCAATTGGAGTAAACCACATGATTAAATCTGGAAGCAGTGAGAAGGCTTTTATCTAAACCAAGATATCATAAAGGCCTGGTTTTTCAAAAGTGATCTGATCATATTTCTCCAGTCAGATAGAATCTGTAAGAAGTGGGTTTTTCAAAATTGAAATAATGTATTTTTTATAGTCTGGATAGGGACAGGAATTAAGTCAATTAATTAGGAATATCTTGCTCATATGTGAAGGGTAGATTTATAACGGTGAAAGGCTGTACAAAAAAATAAATGCCAATGTAAATATGGTGAGGTTTAAAAAACTTTCTTACAGAAAAGCAAAGTTTAATTGATTTTTATTAGGTTATGTAGTGACTGATAATGTGTAATAACTGATACTTATGCAATGAGTGTAACATTTACATCAAATGCGGATAACTTAATAATTGCCAATAATGTAAAATGTTATTACAATTATAACATTATGCATCAATAATTACATTATATATCAGCCAAAAATCAATTAGCAATAATTTAATCACGTTAACCAATTGTTTAATAACAACATAAATTCACTCTCTTCATGGCATGCACATTAATTGTCACATTTTGAGGAGGACTTTGTATCTGCATCCATTCAACCAAAGGGTTTTTTTCAGTGGGGGAAAGAGCAGTGGGATGGATCTTTATCCTTTCTTCACAACCATTTATAAATTAACAGGGTGGACCATTACCCAGTTGATGTTTTTATCTTAAATCAGCCATAGATGTTCCATTGATAGCTTGTTGTTTGCATCAGCCATTTCATGTTACTATACAGCATTCAATTTAAAAAAGAAACAGAAATACACAAATCATTAATTGCATGAAATAAAAAATATTCTAAAATGACTTTTCAAGCCAAAATCTGGATCCCCCCACAAAATCATTTTGAGAAACTGGACCCAGAGTATTGGAAACAAATCCTTTTTCATATTAATTAATCATGCATGTGTCCCATTTAACACCATGCATATCAATAACACGTGACTCACACATTAACTGTAGTTGTGTGTTTCCATTGGTCTGTTTGAATTGTTCATCATTCATCCCTATCCTCTCATAGAAGCTGACTACTAATGAGGGGAAAACAGCAAGCAGAGCCCTCGGACCAAACATTCCTGCCACTGTCTTTAACTATGATGAGGTACAGCATTGCTTTGCTTGGAACATTCAGTAACACTTTACGTTAAGCTGCTCTTAATATCTGTGTAAAATCCAGGTTTATATCAGTAACAACATTGGATGAACATGTTACTAGATTTTACTTCAGTAATTGCATATGGGAATTGTAAGTAACTCCAACCAATAAAAATGTAAACTTATTTTGCAATTAAATATTACTGCGGATAAAAGAGCAACTTCATGTAAAGTGTTAGTAAATGTTCAAAATAGGGTTTAAATAGTATGGGTATATATTCAAATATCCAAATCTGTTAGCAATTTTTTTATCCCTGAATTATCTAAATATATCCAAACTGAAAGTATACGTATCACCAACACTCCTGTAATGTCCAAAAGAGGACAAACTCCCACTTTTGAGCGACCTCCTACCTTTCTTGCGTACAAATTGCCTAACAATATTCCTTTTAAACTAATAGATTTGAATGGATGCCATTGCTCCCATCTTTTATACTGAGGATTGAAATTACATGACAGTACATATGTTACATCTTACATCTGTTATCGTTCACCTACATTTCAAACTGCTTCCACAACTACTTCGCAAGCCACTGTCATTACCAAAATCATTATCGAATCAATTGTATAACCTAAAGTATTAACAATAAATGAATTATTATATGAATAGTCTCATGTATGAAATAAAAATACAGTAAAGAAATGGAATATGTCTATGTACTAACAACAACAAAATTACATTTCAATGACTATTGTTAGTTTGTGTGCTCTGATCATTTTGTTAAGAGTGCTTAGTTGGATTTATAAAGTCCAGATGTGTCCTTTTCTCAGTTTTTTTTCTCTGGGATCAGTAAAATAACATGGGAGAGTGATAGGAAGAATGTTGATAACTGGTTGATAAATGTGAAGTTTACTCCAAAATCACAAAAGATTTTGCAGTAAACATTAAATTCAGGGAGTCATTTGAATCTAAGTAGGATTGACTCTTATGTGGCCCTTAACCCTATCACTATTGCTAAATGGTGAAATGGTGTTCTTGGTCTGATTCCTCTTTATTTTAAATAATTTCCCAAATGCTGCTCTGAAAAATCTCAATTCTATTTTCTTAAGGTTTGATAATACATATATTTTGTAAATATGTTTCTAACTATTGTCAGGAGTCTCTACCATAATCAGGTAAATTATTCTTATACCTGCCATAGTATTGTTATTATTATTATTTTATTTATAAAGTTTATTTATAATTCTTTACATTATATACTGTGAGCATGATATGACACCTGGAAATAATTTTATAACTGTAATGCTCTTTTTAGTTTTGCTTCATTTTATTCCATACCAGGAAAACACTTCATTAAATGTAATTCTTTGCATGGCTCCAGCAATCACTTTTACACAGCAGTATTCCTTTATTGTAGGAGTACAAAGTGTCCAACTTTGAGCAGAGGCTCATGAGTGAGATAGAGTTCCGTCTGGAGCGCACACCGGTTGAGGAGTCTGATGACGAGGTACATCACGATGAGATCCCAACAGGGAAATGCATTGCTCCCATATTTGACAAGAAGCTGAAGAACTTCAGAGCAATGGAGGGTGTGCCAATGACATTTTCCTGTAAAGTGGTTGGGATCCCTATACCTAAGGTATGCCAAATCTATGGTCCCCAATTTACAATACAATGATTATAAATATATTTTGTATGTGTACATGAATCAGTTATTTAACTGACTACCTTAAAGTTACCTTAGCAATTTCGGGCAGGAAGTACAGAGGCCTTTGTTTGTTTGGGCATCTCTTTTGTATCAGTCCGGAGAGTCGTCTAGTTTCAGGAACTTTGAAAAGGCAGTTCAGCTCTATTTTCACTGCAGAGTTGATACAGTGGGGAGAACAAGTATTTGATACACTGCCGATTTTGCAGGTTTTCCCACTTACAAAGCATGTAGAAGTCTGTCATTTTTATCATAGGTACTCTTCAACTTTGAGTGACAGAATCTAAAACAAAAATCCAGAACATCACATTGTATAATTTTTAAGTAATTAATTTGCATTTAATTGCATGACATAAGTGTTTGATACATCAGAAAAGCAGAACTTAATATTTGGTACAGAAACCTTTGTTTGCAATTACAGAGATCATACGTTTCCTGTAGTTCTTGACCAGGTTTGCACACACTGCAGCAGGGATTTTGGCCCACTCCTCCATACAGACCTTCAGGTTTCGGGGCTGTCGCTGGGCAATACGGACTTTCAGCTCCCTCCAAAGATTTTCTATTGGGTTCAGGTCTGAAGACTGGCTAGGCCACTCCAGGACCTTGAAATGCTTCTTATGGAGCCACTCTTTAGTTGCCCTGGCTGTGTGTTTCGGGCCGTTGTCATGCTGGAAGACCCAGCCACGACCCATCTTCAATGCTCTTACTGAGGGAAGGAGGTTGTTGGGCAAGATCTCGCGATACATGGCCCCATCCATCCTCCTCTCAATACGGTGCAGTCTTCCTGTCCCCTTTGCAGAAAAGCATCCCCAAAGAATGATGTTTCCACCTCCATGCTTCACGGTTGGGATGGTGTTCTTGGGGTTGTACTCATCGTTCTTCTTCCTCCAAATACAGCAAGTGGAGTTTATACCAAAAGCTCTATTTTTGTCTCATCAGACCACATGACCTTCTCCCATTCCTCCTCTGGATCATCCAGATGGTCATTGGCAAACTTCAGACGGGCCTGGACATGCACTGGCTTGAGCAGGGGGACCTTACGTGTGCTGCAGGATTTTAATCCATGACGGCATAGTGTTTTACTAATGGTTTCCTTTGAGACTTTGGTCCCAGCTCTCTTCAGGTCATTGACCAGGTCCTGCCATGTAGTTCTGGGCTGATCCCTCACCTTCCTCATGTTCATTGATGCCCCACGAGGTGAGATCTTGCATGGAGCCCCAGACCGAGGGAGATTCACCGTCATCTTGAACTTCTTCCATTTTCTAATAATTGCGCCAACAGTTGTTGCATTATCACCAAGCTGCTTGCCTATAATCCTGTAGCCCATCCCAGCCTTGTGCAGGTCTCCAATTTTATCCCTGATGTCCTTACACAACTCTCTGGTCTTGGCCATTGTGGAGAGGTTGGAGTCTGTTTGATTGAGTGTGTGGACAGGTGCTTTTATACAGGTAATGAGTTCAAACAGGTGCAGTTAATACAGGTAATAAGTGGAGAACAGGAGGGCTTCTTTAAGAAAAACTAACAGGTCTGTGAGAGCCGGAATTCTTACTGGTTGGTAGGTGATCAAATACTTATGTCATGCAATAAAATGCAAATTAATTATTAAAAAATCATACAATGTGATTTTCTGGATTTTTGTTTTAGATTCCGTCTCTCACATTCGAAGTGTACCTATGATACAAATTACAGACCTCTACATGCTTTGTAAGTGGGAAAACCTGCAGAATCGGCAGTGTATCAAATACTTGTTCTCCCCTCTTTATATACACAACGTTTGTTAAATCTCCAACCCATTTCAGGTTTACTGGTTCAAGGACGGCAAGCAGATTTTGAGGAAAAATGACCATTATAAGAAGATAAGGGAGGGGGACGGCACCTGTGCTCTACACATAGAGGTCACAAATAGTGACGATGACGGCAACTATACTGTCATGGCAGCAAACCCTCAGGTAACTTCTTGTGATTGTATCACTCTGATACACCTTTCTTACCCAATTTGGAAAGTCTGATTTGCTAATTCATTAATGGATTCATTCCAGGGACGTATCAGCTGCTCGGGTCATTTGATTATCCAAACGGCTCCTTTACGAAACCGAACTACAAATATGATTCGCTCTCAGAGGTGAGGAGAAATTAGTGTCCATTGTGATTTGCAGAAGTAAGCCAGCATGACAGCTGTTCTTAGTGTTGTTTCTAGAAGCTACTTACAGTAAAATTCCAAATGCACATATCACCTACTATTAAAAAGCCATTAAAACGCTCAGTCATAACCCATTAAGATAAACCACTCAAAGACATCATTCATCATGATGTTTTGCACATTCGTACATGCCTGCAGGGTGCGGGCCCGCATACAGGAGGTGGAGGAGGGTGAACCAACCCAGGAACGTTTCTTCAGACCTCATTTCCTCCAGGCTCCGGGGGACATGGTGGCTCATGAGGGCAAAGTCTGTAGATTAGACTGCAAGGTATGAAGTAAACTGTCCTCTTATAATGAAATAACCATTGAGTGTAAAATAGCCGAAAAGAAGGATTTACTGGAATGTGCATTTCATCCATTTGGTAAAAGTATAAATTTGAGGAACTTTTATGTAAAGTATATAAACATTTCATGGCCTAAGTGCAAAAATCTGATAGGACAGGCTTTTGCAGATGAACATCTCACTTTTCTCTGTTGTCTAGGTGAGTGGCCTTCCAAACCCAGAGATGATGTGGCTGATCAATGGGAGGCCGATCTACCCAGACTACTACCATCGAATGTTGGTGAGGGAGAACGGCATCCATTCTCTGCTCATTGACCCTCTGAAACAGGGTGATGCCGGGACATACACCTGCATCGCCAGCAACAAAGCAGGACAGAGCTCCTTCAGTCTGGAGTTAAAGGTTGTAGGTAAGACTTCTTTAAAGAATAAAAAGGGATACTTAAGTAGTCAGATTGACTCATGGATGCTGTTTAAATGTTCCTCCATGCAGTTGTAAGGAACTGGCAAATCTCTACTAGCACATGCCTGAAACAGATACCATAGATTTTGAGTCATTGCACTGGTGTTAGTTTGCATAGGCTCTTGAAATGACCTCCTGCTTCTGTGATACTGGAAGAGGCATAGTAACTGTATCTGCAGGTTCATCTGCCTCTGGAAAAGTAGATAAAGTGTCTCATTGCTAAAATCTAGATCTATTGAAAGCCAAACAGTGTTGTTAATTGGTGATGCAAGGACAAAACCCTGAATGTGTCAGTACAGTGAATTGACATGACAAGAAAGAAGTAGTAGTAGTAATGTTGCTCAGTAGTAGTAACTATTCCTTGCATGGTTCAGAAAAAGAGATGAAGCAAGCTCCCCATTTCGTGGAGAAGCTTCAGAACACAGGCATCGCAGAGGGCACACCTGTCCGACTGGAGTGTCGGGTGCTGGGCATGCCTCCACCTCTCATCTACTGGAAAAAAGACAACGACACCATTCCTCACACGAAGGACAGAGTCAGGTGAGTGAGTATTCATAAACCAAACTTTTACCATAAGAAAATGCCCGGATATGCATGTATGCCTTATTTGGCCATTTTATATATTTTTATTTTAATGCCCCCCGTCCACACACAAGTGAATACATACATGTAGTATGGTTGTTTAATTGGAAATACATGTTATTTGATTCTAGCCTACACCAGGATGCCACTGGATATGTTTGCCTTCTGATTCAACCAACCAGGAAAGAGGATGCAGGCTGGTACACCGTCTCCGCAAAGAACGAAGCCGGAATTATTTCATGCACAGCCAGGCTAGACATTTATGGTATGTTCAATTAAAAATATACTTAATCTGGATGGGTAATAGTAATGATAATAAAAAATGTCAAAAATATATCAATATTTGTAATAGCTTTCTCCTACCTGACACAGTGGTAGATTAGAATTGTCAATAATTTTGAAGGCATAGAAATGTCAATAGATGATTAGGGCCGGTTCTAGACATAAGTGACATAAGCAGCTGCTCAGGGCCCCAGATCGCTAGGGGGCCTCAGACCAATAAGGGAGAGGGCTCCCCAAATCAAATTTTGCTTGAGGCCCCCAAAAGGCTAGAGCCAGCACTACCAATGATTGTACCGAACATATATTGAGATATAAATTACAGTACATTGACTACAATTCCTGGAGCCATCTGTGTCATATACAGCCCAGTGGCATCAGCATGTCCCACTGCCTTTGAAGAAGACACCACGGCAGGGCAGTCGATATGCAGCGCTGACGGGACAGGGCTTAGACATCAAGTATGCCTTCCCAACGACGGACAACAGTCCCATCCTGTTCTCTAGCTCACCTGTGGAGGCCCACCTGGAGAGCGATGAGCTGTGAGAAGCCTGTAAGGACCCTTCATCTAAAGGTTTTGATGAGTCTGTAAATGTTCCCATATTGCACAGGATGTTCCGAAATTCCCTGTTAAAAGCTTAAGAAATATTTTGGAGTTAGACTCCACCACCGCCATCACTACCACCACACTTCACCCTTAGCTCATTGAACCTTCAAACTACCTTAATTTAATGCCAACTACCCAAACACATAGTTAGCCAAATACTGCACTAAAATGCATTTCCAAATAGAGAATGTCCATTGAAAAGGCTTTTAGTTCAGGTCAAGAGTTACATTTGTGTCTGTGGAGTTTGGGTCCTCTCGGACACCTTGAGATGACTAATCTGCTAGTTATTCTAACATGTGTTGGCCAATGGGAGAACTATAATCTGAGCGGTTTGTGTAATCTTGTTTGTGTTAAACATTTGAAGTAATATATTCAAATTAGAATGACAAAAACCTTTTACATTTTTAACTGCCAACACACTGCTGTGCTTTCTGCCATTCATATTGAATTATATCATTTAAAGCCTCTTAACACAAATCAGAAAATCTTGCAAAGTCTTAGTACATAAGCCACTGATTCAGGAGTCATCTTTTAATTAATATGATTTTGTTATAGTAAAATATTTTCTACTTTTTGATTAGTTTGATATTGAGAAGGTTGATCTATGTTGATAGTGATCATAATCAAACATTTCAACTTCCTCCTAATCTTTAGCATTTTTTTGGTTTTGTTATGTTTTGCTTGTTTTAGTTTTTATTGCAAACTTACAGTGGGGAGAACAAGTATTTGATACACTGCCGATTTTGCAGGTTTTCCAACTTACAAAGCATGTAGAGGTCTGTAATTGTTATCATAGGTAGAACTTCAACTGTGAGAGGTGGAATCTAAAACAAAAATCCAGAGAATCACATGGTATGATTTTTAAATAATTAATTTGCATTTTATTGCATGACGTAAGTATTTGATCACCTACCAACCAGTATTGAGGGGAGAATGGCCAACAACGCGAGATCTTGGCCATCAACCTCCTTCCCTCAGTAAGAGCATTGAAGATGGGTCGTGGCTGGGTCTTCCAGCATGACAACGACCCGAAACACACAGCCAGGGCAACTAAGGAGTGGCTCCGTAAGAAGCATATCAAGGTCCTGGAGTGGCCTAGTCAGTCTCCAGACCTGAACCCAATAGAAAATCTTTGGAGGGAACTGAAAGTCTGTATTGCCCAGTGACAGCCCAGAAACCTGAAGGATCTGGAGAAGGTCTGTATGGAGGAGTGGGCCAAAATCCCTGCTGCAATATGTGCAAACCTCACAGTTGAAGAGTACCTATGATAAAATAATTACAGACTTCTACATGCTTTGTAAGGGGGAAAACCTGCAAAATCAGCAGTGTATCAAATACTTGTTCTCCCCACTGTATATATTTGTGTCAAATAAAGATTTGTTGATTTTAATGTTCATACAAAATATACAGCTCCGGAAAAAATTAAGAGACCACTGCCCCTTTTTCTTTCCTTTCCAAAAATGTCGAAAAGTAAGGTTTTGAGTGAGGGACAGAAAGGTTAGAATTAAGAGACCACTGCAAATTGAACACTTCTGTTCCTCACTCCAAACTTTCCTTTTCAACTTTTGTGGAGAGGAAAGAAAAAGGTGCAGTGGGCTCTTATTTTTTTCCAGAGCTGTAGTTGATTGGTTGTTTATGAATAACCCAACATTAAATATAAAGCAAAAAGAAAGACAAAGTGAAAAATACACTTACTGTGCAGTTCATAAGTTTTTGAACAGTTGTGTTGGCTCTGTACTGCAGCTCTTTGGATTTGAAATGAAACAACAACATAGGGGTTGTAGTGTAGACTGATTTTTTAGGGTGTGTTCTTGACTGGAGTGGAATGTTGTTGACTGGCCAATTGAATCAACCAACCGGAATCCAATTGATGGCTACAGTACATGCCTGGCAGAGCATCACCAGAGAAGATACTCTGCGTCTTCAGGCAGTCTTCAAATGCAAAGGATTTGCAACCCAGTACTTATTTACCCAGCTTTATTTAAGATTATTTTAATTTCTCCAATTCCTTTCGGTCCCCAAAAATAGGGGGTGCTACAATGTGTAAAAGGGGGTGTAATTGCTACACAGTTCACAATTAATCGATGTAAAAAATGTAAGCTTACAGTCTGTAAATAAAACCCCTTAGTTATTGTTTAATTTCAAATCCAGTGTGTGGGAGTACAAAATCAAAACAACAAAATGTTTGTCTCTGTCCAAATACTTAGGGACTCCACTGTATATATTGCAAATTATATTATTGTCTCTACAATTTAATATCTAAAATTGGTTTGACATAATGAATTTTTCTTGATTTGTAGTTAACATAGAATATTTCACAAGGAAACTTGATCTGTAAATGCACTTTTGCACCATGTTTATTTTGTGTTGTGAGTGCATACGTATAGCAGTTGGAATAGCAAGTGAACTGACATTAACTTACTGCAAGAGCATTTTGCAAGTGCAAAACTCATGAGAATTAACAATTCCTTAACAATGTGGTTTTCATAAAGAGGCAATTATTTGACCAAAGTTTAGTAACTGACATGCTAAATAAATGCACTCCTATTTACAACCCAGTCTCATATGAAATTGCACCGCCAATTGGAATTGTTATTTCTTGTGAAAAATGGCTCTGTTTCTTCTCACTGCCTCATAAATGGATGGTTTGGCTTACAATGGTTGTTTCCAACCGGGGATAGTTGGACTGGTACTTGAGAAGAATCATGAGACCATAGGCCTCCTTGTAAAATGCATCTAAGGGAGTACTTAAGGGGTGGCAAATTAAGATGTTGGTAAAGTGGCTGGAAAAGTTGGGGAACCACTTTAAACAGTACCCGAAGCCTTATTCATAGTTTTAATTTCAAACAATATCATGATGTTTCCTTTACAGAAGTGTCTTTTTAAGGTGAGGAATTGTGTGCCGCTATTTCAGCTGTTTTTAGGTAGGTAACTGGATTTAAGATCAAGAAACTAAATTGTGACAGCAATTTATGCAATATACCACTATAGTTGTACTTTGAAAAATGTACTGTTGTTTTTCCATTGCTGTGGGAAACTTGGTAGGTACGTGTGCTTTAGGAAACTCAACTGAGAATGACATGTATGTGTGGAATAAGGTATGTTTTGATTGGTTGACAATGTATACACACTCTTCTAGCTAATCACTGAAAAACTGATAGTGTTTTAGCACACATTCAATTAATGTAAAGTCGCACCATGTAAAATAGTCCCCACCCCTGAAAATAAAGTTATATTTATTCAATCAAATATATATTTTTGTACATGTGTCATGTTAATTATCAATACATAATTGTAATTATGGATATAAACTGTAGGTTGTTGTATTTTTAAATGGAAAAAGTCTCACCAGAGTTGGTAGAAAAATTATCTACACTGATGCACAAGACCTTAAAAAGTATGTAAATACACTATTTGTATTTTGTATCTAAAATAGACAAGTTGTAAACAGAACTTTTACACTATCCACTTACCATAAACTTCAACTTTGCACTAATCAATATTCTAAACCTCACCCTAACTTTAACCTTACCAAGCAGGCTCTTACGATTTTCTTTATGGCACAACCATATGTAGATCATTTGTATGGCAATAGCTGAATACATTTACCCATTGTTATGAATAGTATACATTTTGGAAATCTTTATCACCACACAGTTCATATTTACCTTATATTTTATATTACAACAATGCAATGTAATTAGATATAATTCTACACAGTTGTTCCCTTTATCTTATTTTCAACCTTTTTAAAGGCTTTTTATATTATTTATTTGTATACTACTTTTTTCTTCTTAAGGCTACAGCCATTTCAAGTGACAATGCTAAGTTAAACCAAGTAAGCATTGGTTATCAGACCAATTATACAAGAAAAAAGTTCAAATAGGCATGAAATTACATTCACCTTACTTGACCTAATTACAGCCTCCTGCCTCATCTGACCAGCTGCTGCCTGTCTGATAAGTGAAGATGCTATGAGGTTTGGTACATGGTTGTTGTAGTCCTGTATACACATTGCTTTTATTCATCCTATAGTAATTTGAATATGATCATTTTTAAAATACTTTTGGAATTTAAATATATGTCATAGGACTGTGAGCTGTGCTGAAAATATATGTATATACAGCGCTTAACATTAACTTTTCTGCTGACCAGCCACTGTGGCTTGTGGTTTTCCAAAGTTACAAGCCACTCAGCATTTTCACTTGCCACCATTTTGTTGTTGGCGAATTATGTTTTATTTGATAAACTTTGACTATGGTGTGCTACATCTTAGCCTGTCGTGTTCACTGGTTCAGTCACTATTAGGCAAAGGTGGTACCCCACTCTACCAGACACCTCTCTGTGAAATACTTTATATAAAGTGGCTACATACTTGAAAAATACTATTATAGTGTTAAATCTGACCTGTTGTCCATGTCCACTTTAGCAGCTAATGCACGCTACAATGTCCTCCCTAATATCAACCAAAATATGCAAGCAATATATTTATTCTTAACATAACCTAGAACTATTAACATTTAACATTTATTTAAAAAGAAATATGAAATCAAACATCAGCTTTATAATTAATCAATATTATTGTTTTCTATTTTTGTTATGCTATGTTCTTGTTAATATAGACTTGCATAAAAAAACGAAACAGAGCTGTATTTATTACAGCCTTGTCAAGTTTTATCCTCATCCTTGCTACATCGTTAATCTCCCTCGACTTCATTCAGCTCTACTAGGCTCTGCTACCGTTGCTGATCAAGCATCTTCACGTTCGTATATTTATATTGTTAGTAACTTAAATATGTAAAAAACTATATATTGCAAATATAGCCTAATGTTTTTGGTGATAGTACATACCCTAATCTGATGGTCTTTCCTCCAGTCATCTTCGTTTGTCTCGCAATCTCTCTTTAAAAACAAATCTGTAATTTTAGGCTACTAAAAGCCAGCTGAAAAGTAAAAAAAAAAAGGTTATGCGGATTAGATGTTGTTTGAGGTTATTACATTTTAATGAAATGCTTGGGTGTAAAAGAAAACTAGGATCACCTGTTTTTCCGACATTACTCATCTCTGCGATGTCTGGACCTGTGTGGTCCTGCATGCAAGGTTGCCAGATTTCATTAACCATTAACTGTATTCTGCAAAATCATGTTTTGCCATGCCAACACACTGAGGCGGTGTGAGATTTTGGGAAGGCTGTTGCCTTTGAGCTTTGAATTCAGGAACAACCCTGTGTAAAGTTTATTATTAAGTTTACCTCCACCACAAATAGCATCTATTAACTGTATGGCTTTTGGCACTGGTCATTTTAACAGCTTATTAGCCATTTGTGAATTTGTGAATGACATTGATAATATAACTACTGTATCAATATAGGTGACGATAACTGATTCGTCAAGTGAAATGACGAGACAATCGTGTAGCCAGCAAAGTGTTTGACTATCCTGAAGAAATCATAAAACATAATTTGGAAATCCACCAGAAATTGTCGCAATATAACACTAAACTAGTGATGGCCGTTCTTCTAGAAGGATCAAAACTTAGAAAGAAACATAGAGAGGAACCCAGCTTTGAGGGGTGGCCAGTCCTCTTCTGCCTGTGCCAGGCGAACATTTTAAGAGTAAAAATTAGCTTGAGCTGATGGACAAGGACAATTAAGGATGGTCATCGGAGTGGCAGCTGAAATTGTCAGGTAATATCATCTACTTGATATGCAACACAACCAGGAGGACTTTGAACAGGCCTGGTTGTCCTGAGGTGTGGTCCAAGGGCTCATGTCCTTCTAAGTTTAAACGGAGCAGGACACAAGGAAAATTTAAA